>NC_083411.1:1000804-1250804 GCF_020745735.1 Hemiscyllium ocellatum | reverse complement strand
CATTGAGTCTGCACTGACCCTCATCAGTTCCTGTAATCCTGCATTTCCCATTTCTAACCCACCTAGCCTGTACATCCCAGGGCAATTTAGCATGATCAATCCACATAACCTGCACAAATTTGGACTGTGGAAGGAAATCAGAGCACCGGGACGAAACCTACGCAAACGCAGGGAGAACGTGCGAGCTCCACAAAGTCGCCCGAAGATAGCGGGTGGCCCAGTGGTTAGCACTGCTGCCTCATAGTGCCAGAGACCCGGGTTCAATTCCCATCTCAGGCAACTGCCTGTTTGGAGTTTGCACATTCTCCCCTTGTCTGCGTGGGTTTCCTCCGGCTGCTCCGGTTTCCTCCCACAGTCCATAGGTGTGCAGGTCAGGTGAATTGGCTGTGCTAAATTGTCCGTAGTGTTAGGTGCATTAGTCAGGGGTAAATATGGGGGTGTAGGTTTCTCTTCTGAGCATCGGTGTGGACTTGTTGGATCGAAGGGCCTAAAAAGATGGAATCAAATCCAGATCCTGGCTCTAAGAGGCAAATTCTCCACCACAGAAGGCTGTGGAGAGAAGTCACTGAATATGTTTAAGAAATAAGTAGACTTCTAGAAGTAAAAGTTGCCACGAAATATGGAAAGAGAGCAAGGGTATGGTATGTCATTCCTGATGAAGGGCTTATGCCCGAAACGTCGAATTTCCTATTCCTTGGATGCTGCCTGACCTGCTGTGCTTTAACCAGCAACACATTTTCAACTGTGATCTCCAGCATCTGCAGACCTCATTTTTTACCCATGGTATTTACAGGATCAGCCATGACCACAATGAGTGATAGAACGGGCTTGATGTGCTGAATGGACCACTCTCTATGTTTTCCTTTAGTCATGTCGCAGTTCTTACCTGGATTTTAATTTTTACGGTTATTTACTTTAACTCAGTTATAATGCTTTTCATTTTCCATTGTGTTACTGTGCACCTATCCAAAGTCCACAATAAGCAGGTAATGGCACAAACCATGGAATAATATCCAGTTGTTTGATTGAGAAAAAGATCATGGCAACAGAATGTACCTGGTAAAAAATGTAAGCTAGGGGCTTTGGGCATTTTGTCATATGCCTGTAAGCTGTGCTCTCTTTTTAATATGGCTTTGCTAAACCAGTCCTCCTGAGAAATGTTCTTCCTAGACGATAGTATTGTCTCCTAAATCCACAGACAGTGAACTGAGTATTCGTATGAAGTGGTGTGTGGTACAGACTCAATCCTGATCGAATCTTGCTTGGTTGTATCATAAAAATTCATCCCTGGCCGCTCGAACAATTTCACATTGCATTTTCATTCCAATATTGGCTTTGTCTACAGTCTTCCTACGTTGCCAAGTTTATTCTCATTGTTTTATGTTCTTGTTCAGTAAATGCAAATCATCAAAGCCAAGTGATAGCCTCCTCACTTTCAATTTACTGTCAGTGCTGAGCTGCTAGTTTGCATTAACTATATAAATGTAGTTTGACTCCCAGGGTGTGTATTGCCATGATACAATGGAGAACAGGCCTGCGAGTCTTCCTTTATATCAGACTCAATTCAGGTCTTTGTCTGATTCACAAATACAAATTTAGCATTAGTTTAAGTGCCTCAAAACTATCAAAAATTTGTATGTTGATTTAGGGGAAAAAAACTATGAATTGCTGGAAATACTCAGCAGGTTAGACAGCAGCTGTGGAGAGAGAAACAGGATTAATGTTTCAGATAAATTATCTTTCATTAGAATCCTACTGAGGAGTTCCAGCTTTCCCAGGGGTGCTCTCAGTAACTCTCAAACCATAAGGTTTCTGGTTCACTGTGTGAATTAAATTAGATTAGATTACTTACAGTGTGGAAACAGGCCCTTCTGGCCAACAAGTCCACACCAACCCTCCGAAGCGTATACCACCCAGACCCATTCCCCTACATTTACCCCTTCACCTAACACTACGGGCAATTTAGCATGGCTAATTCACCTAACCTGCACATTTTTGGATTGTGGGAGGAAACCGGAGCACCCAGAGGAAACCCACACAGACACGGGGAGAATGTGCAAACTCCACACAGTCAGTCACCTGAGATGGGAATTGAACCCGGGTCTCTGGCGCTGTGAGGCAGCAGTGCGAACCACTGTGCCACCGTGCCGCCCGTGAAGGGATTCATCAGCTTAGAACTAATGTTGAGTTTTCAATGCTGGTATAGAAATGAACATTTGTAGCTAAAGCTGGTGTCTGAGGTGGAGAAACTGGGCCAGCAAGGGCATTTCAGAAATGTAAGTTAGTAAGGGAGGAGGAATTGATGCTTGCCACAAGCTTTCAGCATCTCTAATTATCTCAACATGCAATGACAAGAATTTGGATTGGAATTATCAAAGTTGAGGTAGTGAGAGGGAAAAGAAACAACATCAATTGTAGGCAGAAAGTTCAGAAATGAAATGAAGGACTGGATTGATGAATCTGAGGAATTAAAAATGCACAAGATGCTACTGTATAGTCCTATGGACAGAAATTTAAGTCTATAGAAAGAGTCTCCCTTAGTGCTCTTCCAAAGTCTGCTTGTGAATAAGAAAATGAACAGACAGATTGGAATGTAGATGGTGTAATAATGTCATGAAAAATTTTGTGCTGCCGCACTATTCATTGCTGCTGCTTCTGATAATTTTCCAATTTCGTAACACCGAAACTGAGAGGCCAGTTGTGGCACAGTGGTAGTGTTGCTACCTCCGTGACCTCGAAGCATAAGTTAGGCCACTCAGCTATTTGAGTCTGCTCCACCATTCAATCATGGCTGATAAGTTTCTCAACCCTACTCTCCCCGTAATCCTTGATACCCTAGACAATCATCATAGAACATTACAGTGCAGTACAGGCCCTTCGGCCCTCAATGTTGCGCCGACCTGTGGAACCAGTCTGAACCTACACTATTCCATTATCGTCCATATGCCTATCCAATGACCATTTAAATACCTTTTAAAGTTTGTGAGTCTTCTAGTGTTGCAGGCAGGGCACATTCCTACTACTCTGCGTAAAGAAATTACCTCTGACGTATGTCCTATATCTATCACCCCTCAATTTAAAGTTATCGTCCCTCGTGCTAGCCATCACCATCTGAGGAAAAAGGCTCTCGCTGTCCACCCTATTAATCCTCTGATTATCTTATATGTCTCAATTTATGCTCGAAACGTCGAATTCTCTATTCCTGAGATGCTGCCTAACCTGCTGTGCTTTGACCAGCAACACATTTGCAGCTGTGATCTCCAGCATCTGCAGACCTCATTTTTTACTCAATTAAGTCACCTCTCAACCTCCTTCTTCTCCAATGAAAAATGCCTCTAGTCCCTCACCCTTTCCAAAGCTTTCACATCCTTCCTATAATGCAGTGACCAGAACTGTACACAATACAAAGTTCGGCCGCACCAGCGTTTTGTACAGCTGCATCAAGAACCAATCTATCTCTATCTTAAATATCCTGAATGACCTGGCCTCCACAGCCTTCTGTGGCAGTGAATTCCATAGACTGTGGCTGAAGAAGTTTTTCCTTATCTCCATTCTAAATGGTCTTCCCTTTCTTTCAAGGCTGTGCTGTCAGGTCCTAGTCTCTCCTACCAATGGGGATATCTTCCCAAAATCCACTTGTCCAGGCCATTCAGTATTCTGTAAGTTTCAATTAGCCGCTCTCCCCATCTCCAACCTTCTGAACTCCTTTGAGTATAGTCCCAGAGTCTTCCAAACATTCCTCATGTTAAGCTTTTCATTCCTGGGACCATTCTCATAGACCTCCTCTGAACACGTCCAAACTAAACTAGTCCTCCTGCCTGCTCCTGGCCCATTTCCCTCCAAACTTTCCTATTCATGTATCCATCCAAATGTCTTTTAAGTGTTGTAGTTGTCAACACATCTACCACTTCCTCAGGAAGTTCATTCAACACATGAACCATCTGTGCAAAACCTTTACACCTATCTTTTTTTAAATCTCTCTCCTCTCACCTTAAAAATGTGCCTCTATTCCTGATGAAGGGCTTTTGCCCGAAACGTCAATTTTCCTGCTCCTCGGATGCTGCCTGACCTGCTGTGCTTTTCCAGCACCACTCTAATCTAAACTCTGGTGTCCAGCATCTGCAGCCCTCACTTTTGTTCCCCTTTTAAAATGTGCCACCAGAATCTTGAAATTCCCTATCTAATGTTGAGAAGACAGCTACCATAAACTCTATCTGTATCTCTCACTATAAACTTCTATCAGGTCACTCCCAACCTCTTACACTCCAGAGGAAGAAGTCCCAGCCTTTCTGTATAACTCCAACCTTCCATCCCTGGCGACACCCTGGTAACTCTTTTCTGAACCATCCTTCCTATAACTGGGTGACCAGAACTAGATACAGTATTCCAGAACAAGCCTCACCAATGTCTTGTACAACCTCAACATAATATCCACACGTTTTGCTGAGAGCAAGCAGATAGCTCCTTCCCTTTTACAATCTGTTTTGTTCCCTCAGCTTCTTTTACTCTTGCAATTTGGAATGTTTTGCCCATGTTCTGAACCATCTTCCTCACCACCCAATCAAATAATTCTCTGAAAATGTATATTTTACACTCCAATAGTAAAATGTGTTTCTAGAATAATCATTTTAAGAACGTTATTCATGTTATTTCTTCATCTGCATATCTCATCGCCTTTTATCTGTAAAGGCAGTGTTTCAAAATTTAGGTAAGTCAAAGTGCACTTAGAGTCACAGAAATATACAGCATGGAAAAAGACCTTTCGGTCCAACTCATCCATCACCACCAGATGCCCCAAGCCAATCTAGACCCACCCGCCAGCACCCGACCCATATCCCTCCAAAGCCTTCCTATTCATATACCCATCCAAATGACTTGTAAATGTTGCAGCCTCCACCAATTCCTCTGGCAGCTCATTCCATACACGTACCATACTCTGTATGAAAACTTTGCCCCTTAGGTCTTTTTTATATCTTTCCCCCCACCCTAAACTTATGCCCTCTAGTTCTGGACTCCCCCTTCCCAGGGAAAAGACCTTGTCTATTTATTTCATCTATGCCCCTCATGATGTTATAAACCTCTATAAGGTTGTCCCTCAGCCTCCCGCGCTCCAGGGACAACAGCCCCAGCCTATTCAACCTCTCCCTAAAGCTCAAATCCTCCAACCCTGGCAACATCTTTGTGAGTCTTTCCGAACTAAGTTTCACAATATCCTTCCAATAGGAAAGGAGACCAGAATTGCAAGCGATATTCCATCAGTGGCATAACCAAGCTGCTGGTATTTGATCAAAAATCATGATTCTCACCGTTCGTGACTGAGTTGTTGCAGTTGTAAATCACAGGTATTATGGATTTTTAAGGACTTTCCCAGAAAGTCGTAACTGTACCTAGATAACGTTGTACCCATGATGGTGCTGTAAGTGGTAAGGTGTAATCTTTTCAATGTAGGCATTGAGTGCATGTGACAATAAAGCAAATTCATTCATTCATATTTGCATGCTAAATTGCCCACAGTGTTAGGTGCATTAGTCAGAGGGGAATGGGTCTGGGTGGGTCGGTGTGGACTGGTTGGGCCGAAGGGCCTGTTTCCACACTGTAGGGAATCTAAACTAATCTAAATAGGCATGAGTTACTTTGGTGGGGTATATAATCTGGTCAAATGTCTGTAAAGGCTGTTTCATTCACTCCCTGTTCAACTGGGAGGCTTTCAACTGAGATAATGGGAGTACATTATCTCAGTTGAAAGATAATGTGTTCCTGTTAGAGTGAAGGGTAAGGCTGGTAAGAGTAGGGAACAGTGGATGAATAAAGATATTGAGGGTATGGTCAGGCATAAGGAGGAATCATACATTGGGTGTAGGCAACTGAGATCAGGTGAATCTCTTGAAGAGCATAAGGGGTATGGGGGCATTCTTAAGAGGGAAATTGGGAGTTCAAAACGAAGATATGAGATAGCCTTGGCGGTTAAGGATAATCCAAAAAGATTCTACAAGTACATTAAAAGCAAAAGAGCAATTGGGAAGCAAATAGATCAATGAGGTTGTTCATGTGTGGAACCACAGAAGATGTGAGAAATACCAAATAATATTTCATGTTAGTCTTTACACTGGATAAAGAAATGGAGGCTGGGGAACGCTGGGAAATATTGAAGTCTTCAAAACAGCCCACATTACACAAGAGGAAGTGCTGCCGGTGTTAAAAACACAGACGTGGATAAATCTCTGGGACCTGATGTGTGGGAAGTTAGGGAAGAAATTACAGGGCTTCTTGCAGAAATATTTGTATCATCTACAGTCATGGGTGAGGTGCCACAGAACTGGGGGGTGGCTAATGTTGTGCCTTTATTTAAGAAAAGACTGTAAGGAGTAACCTGGGAAATAAAGCCCTGTGAGTTTGACATCAGCAGCAGGTAAGTTATTAGAGGGGATTCTGAGAGAGAGGATTTATGTGCATTTAGAGAGGCAAGGATTGATTAGGGATAGCCAGCATAGCTTTGTGCACAGGAAATTGTCCCACAAACCCGAGTAGATGTTTTGAGGACATAACCAAAAAGATTGAGGGCAGAGTGGTAGATGTTGTCTACGTGGACTGTAGTTAAGTCTTTGACAAGGTTCTGCTTGGTAGACTAATTAGTAAAGTTAGATCACATGGGATTCAGGGAGAGCTCGCCAATTGGATGCAAAATTGGTTTGATGGTTAGAGACAGGCTGGTGGTGGTGGTGGAGGGTTGTTTTTCAGACTAGAGGCCTGTGACCAGCAGTGCTTCGCAGGGGTCGGTACTGGATCCACTTTTGTTTGTCATATATGTAAACGATTTAGATAAGAATTTAAGTGGCATGATTAGTAAGTTTGTGGATGACACCAATATTGGTGTATAATGGACAGTGAAGAAAGTTATCTAAGATTATAAAGGGATCTTGATCAATTGGGCCTGTGGGCTGAGGAGTGGCAGATGGATAAATGTGAGGTATTGCATTTTGATAAAACAAGGGCAAGAGTTGTACAGTTAATGGTAGGGCTCTGGACATGTATTGAAAAGAGAGACCTAGGGGTTCAGGTACATTGTTCTTTGAAAGTTGCATCACAGGTAGACAGGATGGTTAAGGCTTTTAGCACGATTCCCTTCATTGCTGAGACCATTGAGAATAGGAGCTGGGACACCATGTTGGGGTTGTACAGGATATTGGTGATGCCATTTTTCAAGTACTGTGTACAGTTCTGGTCACTCTGCTGTAAGAAGGATGTTCTTGAATTGGAAACGGTTTAGAAAAGATTTACTAGAATGTTGCTGAGACTGGAGGTTTTCGGTTATGAGGCTCGATTGGCTGGGTCTTTATTTCCAGTGGTGAGTAGGAGGTTGAGGGATGACCTTATAGAGGCTTATAAAATGATGAGGGGCATAGATAAGGTGAATAGCAAAGGTCTTTTCCCTAGGTTGGGAAGAGTTCAAAACTAGAGGGCATTTCTTTAAGGGGAGAGGAGAAAAGATAGAAAAGGGCCCTGAGGGACAAGTTTTTCACACAGGGTGGTTCATTTGTGGAATGAATTGCTAGCGAAAATAGTCGCCATACTACTCTGTGAGCCTCAGGTGAAGTGCTGGTGGTATGGCCCGCTTTTTATTTGTGTTTAGGCTTTCTTGGCTTGATGACATCATTTCATGGGGTGACGTGGTAAATGGGATCCATGTGTTTGTTGATAGAGTTCTGGATGGGATGCCATGTTTCCAGGAATTCTCGTGCATGTCTCTGTTTGGCTTGTCCTAGGATGTGTTGTCCCAGTTAAAATGGTACCCTTCCTCATCTGTGTGTAAGGATACTAGCGAGAGAGCATCATGTCTTTTTGTGGCTAGTTGATGATCATGTATCCTGGTGGCTAGTTTTCTGCCTGTTTGTCCAATGTAGCATTTGTTACAGTTCTTACAAAGTATTTTGTAAATGACATTAGCTTTGCTTGTCTGTTTAGGGTCTTTTAAGTTCATGAGCTGCTGTTTTAGTGTATTGATGGGTTGGTGGGTTACCATGACGCCAAGAGGTCTGAGTAGTCTGGCAGTCATTTCCGATTGGCGACGAAATGTCTGAAAACAAACTTTCCAGCTCAGCGAGCAAACTTACATCCAGCAAACGATACAGCTAAGCGATCCCACAACCAACAAATCAGATCTAAGCTCTGTAGTCCTGCCACATCCAGTCATGAATGGTGGTGCACAATTAAACAACTCGCTGAAGGTGGAAGCTTCACAAATATCCCCATCCCTAATGAAGGAAGAGCCCAACACATCAGTGCAAAAGGTGTGGCTGAAGCATTGACAGCAATCTTCAGTTAGAAGTGAATGATCCATCTTGGCATCATCCAGTGGTCCCCAGCATTTCTGATAAGTCTTTAGCCAATTTGATTGGCTCCATGTGTTATCAAGAAACAGTTGGAGTCCCAGAATAGTGCCAAAACTGTGGTCCTTGATAACATTCTGGCAATTGTACTGAAGACGTGTGTGTGAGAACTTACCACTCCCCTAGCCAAGCTGGATCCAAATCCTAGAATTCCTTCCTTGCTGTGGGTCTACCTACAACATGTGGATGTCAAGATGCATTTAGGGATGAGCAATAAATAGTGGCTACTCACTCTATCCAGCCCCCTCATGATTTTATAAACCCTTATAAGGTCACCCCTCAGCCTCCGACACTCCAGGGAAAACAGCCCCAGTCTATTCAGCCTCTCACTTGAGCTCAAAACCTCCAACCCTGGCAATATTCTTGCAAGTCTTTTCTGAACTGTTTCAAGTTTAGCATCTTTCCTATAGCGGAGACCAAATTTGAATTTAGTATTCCAAAAGTGGCCTAACCAATGTCCTGTACAGCCACAACATGACATCCCAACTCCTATATTCAATGCTCTGATCAATAAAGGCACGCATACAACACACCGTCTTCACCAATCTGTCTACCTGCGATTCAACCTTCAATGAACAATGGTTTCTTTGTTCGGTAACACTTCTTAGGACCTTAATGTTAAGTGTATAAGTCCTGCCATGATTTGCCATATCAAAATGCAGCGCCTCACATTTATCTAATTTAAACTCCATCTGTGGTTCTTCTGCCAATCTGCTCAAGGTATTCTGAGATAACCTCCTTCACTGTCCACTACACCATCAATGTGTCATCTGCAAACTTACTAACCATTCCTCCTATATTCACGTCCAAATCATTTGTATATATGATAAAAAGCAGTGAACCCAGCACCGACCCTTGTGGCACAGCGCTGCTCACAGGCTTTCAGTCCAAAGAGCAACCCTCTAACACCACCCTCTGGCTCCTACCTTCAAGCCAATTTTGTATCCATGTGGCTAGCTCTACTGGAGTCCATGTGATTTAATCTTGTTAGCAGTCTTATCATGTAAAATATTGTCGAACGCTTAACTGAAGTACATATAGACAACGTCCACCACTCTGTTTTCATCAATCATTTCTTTTACTTCAAAAACTCAATCAAATTAATGAGGCAAAAGTTCCAATGCAGAAAGCCTTGTTGACTATCCCTAATCAGTCTTTGCCTTCCCAAACACACACACATCCTGGTCCTCAGAATTCCCTTCAAGAATGTACCCACCACTGACCTCATGCTTGCCAGTCCAGAGTTCCCTGGCTTTTCCATATCACCTTTCTTAAATAATGACACCACGTTAGCCAACCAACAATCTTCCAATACTCACCCATGACTATTGATAGCAAGAGACCCAGCTTCTCTCTCAGTTCTGAGGTAGGCCTGATTAGGTCCTAGAGATTTATCCATCTTCAGGCATTTAAGACATCCAGCACCACTACCTCTGAATTACGGACACTGTTCAAAATATCACTATTTATTCCTCCAAGTTCTCTAACTTCCATATCCTCCACAGTAAATACTGACATAAAATACTTGTTCAGTATATCAGCCTGTCCTGTGGTTTTTCACTCATAGATGGCCTTTTCTCTCCTAGTTACTCTTTCATCCTTAGTATATTTCTAGAATCTCTTTGAAATCTCCTTAACCCTGTTTGTGAAAGCTATCTGATGTCCCCCTTTTGTCCTCCTGACTTCCCTCTTGAGCATACTCCAACTACCCTTAAACACCTGTAGGAATTCACTCGATCCCAGCTGTCTATACCTAACATATGCCTCCTCCTTTTGACCCCAACTATTCACAATATATGTTAACTTAGATGATGGAATTTCTCCAAGTATGCAGATGACGAATAGCTGAGTTGGGAAGGTGTACTCCTGAGGACGATGCAGAGATGTTTCACTGAGATTTGGACAAGTTGAGTGAGTAGGGAGATGCATGGTAGATGAAGTAAAATGTGGATAAATGTGAGGTTATCCACTTCAGCAAAAACAGGAAGAGACATTATTTCTGAATGGTGCTAGATTGGAAAAGAGGGAAGTGCAACAAGTCCTGGGTTTTCTTGTGCATCAGTCATACAGTAATTGAGATGTAAGCACGGAAACAGACTCTTCATTCCAACTCGTCCATGCTGATCAGATATCCCAACCCAATCTGGTCCCACTTCCCAGCCCCCGGCCCATATCCCTCCAAACCCTTCCTATTCATATACCCATCCAGATACCTTTTAAACGTTGCAATTGTACTAGCCTTCACCACTTCCCCTGGCAGCTCATTCCACGCACATTCCACCCTCTGCGTGAAAATGTTGTCCCTTAGGTCTCTTTTATATCTTTCGCCTCTCACCCTAAACCTATGCCCTCTAGTTCTGGACTCCCCAATCCCAGGGAAAAGACTATGTCTATTTATCCCATCCATGCCCCTCAAGTCTTTGAGGTCTCCCCTCAGCCTCCGACGCTCCAGGGAAAACAGCCCTATCCTATTCAACCTCTCCCTGTAGCTCAAATCCTCCAACCCTGGCAACATCCTTGTAAATCTCTTCTGAACCCTTTCAAGTTTCACAACATCTTTCCAATAAGAAGGAGACCAAAATTGTACGCAATATTCCAACAGTGGCCTAACCAATGTCCTGTACAGCCGCAACATGACCTCCCAACTCCTGTACTCAGTACTCTGACCAATAAAGGAAAGCAAACCAAACGCCACCTTCACTACCCTATCTACCTGCGACTCTACTTTCAAGGAGCTATGAACCTGCACTCCAAGGTCTCTTTATTCAGCAACACTCGCTAGGACCACAGCAGGACTTATATACTTAATGGTAAGATTTTCTTTCCCAAAATGCAGCACCTTGAAGGTAGGCATGTGGGTGCAGCAGGCAGTGAAGGTGGCAAATTACATGTTAGCTTTCATAGTGAGAGGATTTGAGTATAGAGTAGGGCTATCTTGCTGCAATTATGCAAGGCTTTATCAAGATCACAACTATGCAGTTTTGGTCTCCTTATCTGAGGAAGAATGTTCCGGCTGTGGAGCGCATGTAGCAAAGATTTACCAGACTGATTCCTGGGATGGCAGGACTGATGTATGAAGAGAGACTGGATTGATTAGGATTATATTCAGTGGTGTTTAGAAGAATATGGGTAGAATTTAGAGAGAAATCTATAAAATTCTGAACAGGACTCATCAGGGTGAAGGCAGGAAGGAACTTCCCAATTGACCATAAGTTCAGAACCAATTATCAATCTAAGGATATGGGAAAGGTTTTTAGAACTGAGCTGAATAGCTAAGCCCGTGGAATTCTCCACCACAGAAAATGGTTGATGCCAAGGCATTGTGTTTTCAAGATGGTTCGATATCAATCTTGGGATTAAAGAGATCAAAATATGGGAGAAAGCAGGAACAGGATACCAAGTTGGATGATCAGCCTTGATCATATTGAATAGTGGTCGGGCTAAAAGGGCCAAATGGCCTAATGCAGTTCCTATTTTCTACGTTTTTACATATTGTTGCAGAGGTTAGCAAAATAGATGCAGGAAGGACATCTTGAGGTATCTCGAATCAAGCAACAGCCTCTTATTCTAAGAGACAGGCTGGTTAGGACTGAGATGACAAGAATCCTCTTTACTAAGAGAGAAGTGAATCTTTGGAATTCTTTACCCGGGCAGCTGTGATAGCTCAGTCATTAAGTATATTTCAGTCTGAGATGAACAGATTTTTAATATTATAAACATTGAATACAGAGGTAGTGCAGGAAAACAGATTGAAGTTGATCAACTGGGATTTTGTTGAATGCAGAGTGGGACTAAAGGCCTAAATGATTTACTCTTCCTGTATTTTTCGTTAGACCAAAGGCTGATATCCACTAAAGGGATAGAATGGCTTATGCCTGAAACGTCGAATTTCCTGCTCCTCGGATGCTGCCAGACCTGCTGCACTTCAACCAGCAACATATTTTCAGATCCACTAAAGGGGTGTCAAGTTAAGATTGAAATGTGGAGCAAATTCCTCTCTGAGGTTTAAGTCTTTGTGGAGACAGGGTTATTTGTATTTAAGGCTGAGCTAGATAAATTCTTGATCATTAGGGGAATCATGGGTTACAGGGAAGGAGCAGGAAAGTGAATGAGAGGATCATCGGATCAACTATGATCCAGTTAACTGGCTTGAAGGGCTGATTGGCCTACTCCTGTTCATATGGTTTTATTGTAATCGAGCAGTGATCTGAATTTAAGGCAAGACTAGAGATAACCATTGGTATACCTCCCCTCTGTCTATCAAATTGTAATCATTGCAGAAAAGATAGATCTAGGATCAGCAGATCACAATAGACAAGTAATTAAAGGCCAGTTTAAATTGCTGGTTAGTTTGTACATATGGAATGAGACACTGGGTAGGTTGGTACGGGCAAAATCCATGCATTCATTTAAAACAAAAATGTACATTATGGCAAGACTATAGGTTATTTCTAAACAGCCTCCTTCATGCATATCTATCCTTACTAATGAATGACTGGTTGTCAGAAGTGGAGTTGCTGTGCCCAGCTGTACTAATGATACTTGGAAACCCTGATCACCAGAAAACTGATCAAAAACAATTTTATAAAACGGAGTGTGTGATAAGGTGACATTACCCTCACTATTTGTATAATCTTCCCTTTCCTGCAGCTATGTGTAAAGGAGAGTCAGTAACTGGCATCTGCAATTGAAAGAGATTTTTCATGCGTAAGAATTTCTTTCTAGTTTACTTGATGATTTTTCCAGAAGTTGTTAATATTTTGCAAGTAAGAAACTGAGTTATTGTCACCTGTCCAATGTATCTCACCTCCACTGAAGCAAGTCTCTGTCTCCTTCCTCCCCAGTGGATTTTCATGTTGCTCAGTGATAAATGGCAGTAATGTATTTCTCCCTGTCATTCTTTCATATTTGTGCCAATGGTCTCCAGTCTCAAAGCATAGTTGATGTCTGTGTGCACAAAACCAAGAATGCTGAGCGTAAAGTCACTGTTATGTACTCTCATGCCTGTCTTCTTGAAGTCCTCATATAGAGATGAGAGATTGATTTTTGCAAATGAAGTTAGTTCAGCCACATGAATGAAAGAGCTTTATCCACTTGTCCAATGACTTTTTGACAAGACGGTTATTGTTTACTAGCAGAAAACTGTAGGTGTAAAGGGTGTTTGTTATTGCACTGGTTGTATTCAGATTATTGTGTAAATAGATTAAGGTACACATGTTCAAGGGGATTGGTTGTTGGGCTCTGCTCCTTTTCCAAAAGAAGTGGCAGCAATGCAAGAACTCCCTTTACCTTTAAAGAAAGAGGACAAACCAAAAACTTTGTACTTTAAAACTGTTTGAGTTCAGAAAGCAATCTTACATCTTAAAGCTCTTTCCAGGATGTGTTGTCCTCCTGTTGCCAACTCATTGCTGCAGATTCTGAGATTTCCTGATTTTTTACAATTCAATTCTGTTATTGAACTGTCTTCAAACCTGTTACAATTGTTCAAATATTAGCTAAAACTTGAATGAAGCTAACAAGTTTCAAAAAAACAACTTCGTTCATTTTTCTTTCTTATTGTGTTAATCATTTACTTTGTTCAGTTGGGTGATCTGTATGGGTGAAACATTGACCTGATTAATATAAGGAAGAGGCTCATTGCTCTCTCAAACTCTGAGAAGGTGCAGGCATCACGGGAAGACAGTACAGAAATGGAAGGGATGAAGGCAGCAGAGAAAAATGGAGAAAATTAGGGAATAGATTAAATTCAAAGTCTGATGACTTGTAAAGAATATTAAATGATTATCCATGAATTTAAGTCAGTAATTCAGTCTGAATTATTTGAATTTCGTGGTCACAGTTCTGTCACTTGAAACCCTGGAGAGGATTGTAGTTCTATTGTTCATTAGTAGTAATCCTGTTTTCATATGCAAATTAGTTATGGAAGGACTCTGCAGTTTCGAGGAACAATAGCTTAGATTGGGGGATGTTGTCAGTGTAGAGGAAGTTAAGGCATAGGGAGGATGTGGCCATGAATGTTTCAGAATTTTACATTGGTAGAACCATTGAGGGAAGTAAAAATCACTGTAGAGCAAGGGTAATGGGTGTGGATATAGATACTGCTCAAGTTTAGGCCAGCTGGAGTTTAAAGGATGGGGAATTGGCTGCCATTGAATTGTGAAGGTGAGGATACTGAAATTAAACTTTCCATAGGGGTCTAATAGCCACATGTTCATTTCAGCACTTGCATGGTACAGATATTTAAATTGATCAACATTAAAGTGGAGAAATATATGGGAAAAATTGGGAAATGAGCTTAACCTTTGACTTGCAGCAACTTGAATGCAGTGTTTTTTGAGCTGGTATGGACTGGAAACAGAATTCATTTTTACACCCCACTCCATCCAACCTTGGCCCAATCACTAGTAAATAATTTCGCAACGTGTTGCATTCCTCAATGTTAGACAGTGTACAATGGGGTTAAATAATCTCTCCACAGACTCTGCCAGATCTACTGAATTACTCCAACAATTTATGTTGTTGTTGTTTCAGATTTCCAACATCTATAATTCTTTGTTTTACTTGGGACTTTTTTTCCTATATCTGACCTCTGAGCTTGTTTCCAGTGAATATTTTGCAGATCTGGCCACAGCTACAAATTACTTAAATGTGTGAATTTAGTCAGGAATCTAGCAACTTTGAAAGCAAGGTGAAACAGCTAGCAGTAAATGTTTGTAATACACTTAAACATGAACTGACTTTCTTTCTCAGCTAAATTAGACTCCTGCATGTGTCATCATATCTTCCTGACTGCTTTGGATATGGATAGACTTTATCTTCTATGCCTCAGTAAAAGAGCACCCTAAAGATCCATGGAAAGTCTTTACAGAACTGCTAACCTGAAAGAAAAAAAATTAGTCAATCAGCGCATGGGGTTTGATACATCTCTGGTCACACTACCTTTGAAGAGATAATGAACAGAACTATTGAAAGGCAGCCAATAGATGTAGTGAATTTGACTTCCAAAATATACGCCTTGAATATACTTAATAACTCAGCGTCAACTGCCCTCTATGGTAAAGAACTTCTCCGATTCACTGCCTTGTGAGAGAAGAAATTCCTCTTCATCTCTTAAATGTACAACCCCTTTATTCTGAGATTGTGCCCTCTGGTCTCAGAAGCTCTCGTGATGGAAGACAACTTCTCCTCATCTACCATATCAAAAACTCTTTAAGAATCCTGTACAGTCAGTCCTGATATAACATGATAGCTCTGTTCCCATGTATTCTCACATTATAAGAAAATCGGGCAATAGTCACCCCATTTAAACTCATGGGGCTGGAATCGTGTTATAGCCGAAACAGGTAAGGACAGTTTGTGTTCTATAAATAACAATCTAAATTCTTCAATCGCGTTTAAGCCAATTTGTGTTGAAGAACTGTATATTATAGCAGAACTGAATGCAGTTTTCAATAAGGCTGCCCTTCATTTTTCTGTAGTCCAGTGAGTACAGTATTCAACCTCTCCTCATAATACACCGTATGTGATATGAAAGATGTACAGGTTAGGTGGATAGGTCATGCTAAATTGCCCGATATTATCCAGGGATTGCAGATTAAGTGGATTATGGTTGGGGGCTGGTTCTAGGTGGGATGCTCTTTGGCGGGTCGATGTGGACTCAATGGGCGAAATGACCTGCTTCCACCCTGTAGGGATTCAATGAAAACCCTAGTGAACCTTTTTGGGCTGCTCCAGAAACAATCTATCTTTCCTCAGCTGTGCTCTGACTAGTGCCTTGTGAAGGTTTATCGAAACCTCCCTACTTAGAACATAGAACATAGAAAAATACAGTGCAGTACAGGCCCTTCGGCCCTCGATGTTGCATCGACCGAAGCCTACCTAACCGACGCTAGCCCAATAACCTCCATATGCTTATCCAATTCCCGCTTAAATGACCATAATGAGGGAGAGTCCACCATTGCTACTGGCAGGGCATTCCATGAACACTCAACCCGCTGAGTAAAGAATCTACCCCTAACATCTGTCCTATACTAAACCCCCCTTAATTTAAAGCTGTGTCTCCTAGTAACAGCTGACTCCATACGCGGAAAAAGGTTTTCACTGTCAACCCTATCTAAACCCCTAATCATCTTGTACACCTCAATCAAATCTCCCCTAAACCACCTTTTCTCCAATGAGAACAGCCCCAAGTGCCTCAGCCTTTCCTCATACGATCTTCCTACCATACCAGGCAACATCCTGGTAAACTTCCTCTGTACCCGTTCCAGTGCCTCCACATCCTTCCTATAGTATGGCGACCAAAACTGTGCACAATACTCCAGATGCGGCCGCACCAGAGTCTTATACAACTTTCTTCCCTGTGAAATAATATATTGTATGCTTAAGAAGGAATATAAGCCAGAACACCAGGAACTTCCAGTTCTCAACTAGATGCACTAAACATGCGCTTGAAGTATATCAGAATTGACAATTGATGGAACTCTGCTTCGTACCTTATTGGAGTGATGGTGACATCATCACTAGTCCCTTATAATGGGGCTAATGTCTTCCAGACCTCGTGAATAGTGGGTCCCCAGATGACAGAACTGGCCAATACTGGAGCCACTCTGAGGGGTTTGGGGCAGAGAGGGCAGCTGTTGCACCCTGATGGAGGGATGGGGGTTTCTCCAGCCAGGACTCTGTTGTCTTTCCTTCCACTTTCCTCTCCTCTGCAGCAGGGGTTCTGTGATCAATGTCCCCCTGTTAGTTTTTGGATGAGGCATTGTTCAGCTGCAGGTTCTTCCAACACTGTTCTGCTCGCAGTGGAACATATAGCGGTGAGGCTTTCTCTGTTGCATATTCAAAGGCAAGTGGGAGGACAGGTGAATAAACTCCAGCAGTCTTGCCAATGACAATTACACCAGCATTGCAACCATGGGCATAGGCAATGCATTTGCAGCGTGAATATTCAGCTTCCTCTTAACACAATGTAAAGATGGCACCTGATCTCGAGGAGGACATTTTAATAACACACACGAAACATTGGAATGAAGCACTGTCAACAACACAGGGCCTTCTCACTGCACCATAAGAATACCAGCTGCTATTGAACCTGGAAGACTTAAGAGCAGGTTTACTATACGTTTATCTGGAATGAGTAATTGCCTTATGATAGCCTCTGGAGGTTAGAAGAGTCGGAGGTGACTTCATTGAAACATATAAGATCTTGAGGGGACTTGACAGGGTGGATGTGGAAAGGATGTTCCCTCTTTGGGGAGAGTCGAGAACCAAGGTCATAGTTCCATAATAAGGTGGTGTCCATTTAAAACAGATGAGGAAACTTTTTTTTTCTGAGGGTTGAGTGTCTTTGGAATTTCTTGAGTAGGATACCAGTGAAGCCACACGTCGTGACTGATTATAACATCCCTCAACTCTGAGTTCCATGAGGGAAGCTTCTGTACTTGTGAAGCTGCTACAGATGTATGTTATTTGGAGTATTTTAAATTTGTTCCGTTGACTCGTGAAGGAACTGATTACACATTTTTTAAACTTGAAAATGTGGAAAATTACCTACAACTGATCTTCCTTTTAACTCAAAAAGGTAATGCTTCAAATGTAAAGATGTTTATAATTAACAGCTTTTGGAGCATTTAGGGAAAGTCATATCCAAACTAAGGGAAAGGCTGTGCAAGGTAAAGAAGTGTAGTGAGCATTTCTTTATTCATTCCACTCTGTTCATGTTCAGTAACACAGCATTTTAAAGAAATGTTGATTTGTTACAAACCACGCAAAATGCTGCTGGATTTCCTTCCTCTCCTTTTTAAACGTTGTTTATGTGCAGTCTTGCATTGCAGTGAATGGAGGGCCATGCACAGTTTGAACTTGCTGCATGCTGGCCCCACACATGCTATCTGCACATTGTTGACCTGATCTCTCACTCTGTAAAATGGCAACCTTAACCAATGATCTCAACATTAAAATTAACCAATTCACAGTTCAAATTTTAAAAGTTAATATGGTCCTGGCAATCTTAATGAATTTCCTTATAGTTTATTAAATAAAACAAAACTATTGCAAAGATTACTTCTTAAGTAAACAACAAGTCTGCTGGCTCTGCGAAAGTCCTCTTTGAAATAGGCTTGTGTCACTGGAATAGGACATGTTTCTGTTTTTTTTTATATCTCTTCTGCTGTATCTTGGTTTCTCCTTGAACAGTGGAGCTAAGATGAGGACTGTGTGTTGTGCATGTTTTTTTTCCCTCATCTGGAACATTCTCTGTGCCTTATGTAATGGTGCTGATTTAATTCCTGTTTATCACTGATTTGTTTGCAAGATATAAGAAGTTCCTGTTTGAGGCAAATCTGAAAGGCTTTCTCTGTTGTCTGATTTCTCTCTCGCAGCTGTCGGGTTTACTTTTGACCATTTATTCTGCTTTTTTTAAAGAGATTAAAGCTTCATTCTTTGAGACGATAAGCAATAGGAGCAGGAGTAGGCTGATCGGCCCTTTACTCCATATCATAGTAGGATCATGGCTGATCTGACCATCTGCATGTTTGCTTTCCTGACATTTCCATATTACCCTTGATTCTCCTGATAAGAATCTATCTAACCTGATGATAAATAACTTGATTAGATTATGATTTGGAGATGCCGGTGTTGGACTGGGGTGTACAAAGTTTTTAACTTTGATTAGATTACTTAGTGAGGGCAGTCAAGATTCAACCACATCGCTGTGGGTCTGGAGTCAATGTAGGCCAGACCAGGTAAAGGTGGCAGATTCCCTTCCTAAAGAACATTTGTGAAATAGAAAGGTTTTTCCAGCAATCAGTGTTGGTTTTGTGGTCTTCATTAGACTCAATTCCAAATTAATGACATTTTTATTAATTTCTTTTAGGGGAAATGACAGACTAGTAGTATAATCATTGGACTGTTAATCCAGAGACCCTGATAATGTTCTGGGGAGCCAGGTTCGAATCCTGCCATGGCAGATGGTCAGATTAACATTCAATGAAAATCTGGAATTAAGAGTCTAATGATGATCATGAATCCATTGCTCATTGTCAGCGGAAAAAAAGCATTTGTTTCACTACTGCTCTTTAGGGAACAAATAGAACATAGAACAATCTGCTATCCATACCTGGTCTGCCCCACATCTGACTCCAGACCCATAGCAATGTGGTTGACTCTTCACTGCTCTCTGGGAAATTAGGGATGGGCAATAAATACTGGTCCAGCCATCAATGCCCTCATCCCATGAATGAATGAAACAACATAAAATTTGAACCTGAGCCCCTGCAACCTGGATCTCTTCATTAATCATCTAGCAATTGTTTTATCGGTCACAGTGTTGGAGTTGGAAGGTCATGTTGCGGCTGTACGTTAGTTAGGCCACTTTTGGAATATTGGATGCAATTCCGTCTCCTTCTTATCGGAAGGATGTTGCAAAACTTGAAAAGGTTGAGAAAAGATTTAGAAGGATGTTGCCAGGGTTTGAGGATTTGAGCTGTAGGGAGAGGCTGGGGCTGTTTTCTCTGGAGCGTTGTAGGATGCGGGGTGACCTTTATAGAGGTTTATAAAATCACGAGTATGGATAGGATAAATAGACAAGGTCTTTTCCCTGGGGTGGGGGAGTCCAGAACTAGAGAGCATAGGTTTAGGGTGAGAGTGGAAAGATGTAAAAAAGACCTAAGGGGCAACATTTTAACGCAGAGAGGGTGGTACGTGTATGGAATGAGCTGCCAGAGGATGTGGTGGAGGCTGGTACAATTGCAACATTTAAAAGGCATTTGATTGGGTATATGAATAGGAAGAGTTTGGAGGGATGTGGGCCAGTGGCTGGCAGGGTGGACTAGATTGGGTTGGGATATCTGGTCGGCATAGATGGGTTGGACCGAAGGGTCTGTTTCCGTGCTGTACATCTCTATGACTCTATGATAGCATTTTACACTCAACCCCCAGTGTTATTGCTTAATTAGTAGTGAGCAGGCAACAGGAGAAGGGATCTTGGCTGATAGATGTGATAAAGACAGACCAGAATTTCTATAGCTACTTGCACATTCTCAAGAAGGCACAGTAATCTTTACAACTAATAAAATGTAGCTTGTTTTGTAATGTAGGAAATACTTGGTAGAAAAATATTTGGAGTTCTCTCCCCTGTTTAAAGGTAATGATGAAATAGATTGCTTTGCTTTTCACAAGAAAGTGAGAAATTGTAACTTTTGAGCTTTACTTAAGGTTCCACATGCACCTGTTGTGCAGCAACAAAGTTCAATGTTGCAAGAGGCTCTTGCAGCAATCTGTGGAGGTGCCCCTTATTTCTCGCTTGACTTCCGCATATGTTCCACCGATGTATCAAGTTATCGGAGGCAGTTGCCTTGTCTCGATGCTTTCATCTGAATCAGTACCTCATGAGTTCAAATCTCACTTAGAGCACTGTGTGTGTAATCCCGGTTGCTACTTCAGTACAGTACTGTGGGAATTTCTACCACTAATGAAAAACAATGTCTTGTTGCAGCTATAGAAGGTTGAATAAACTCATTGAAGAGGCTTTAAACGTTAAATGTCGAGTTGATAGAAGTTGTTTTGCCTAGTGAGGCAGTCCATCTTGAGAGAACATACAATTATCATTAGGCTGTTCCAGAGTAAAATCAGGAATTGCTTTATATAAGGTATAGCGGAAATTGGGACAGTTTTTCTCTCTTTCTATCACCACCCTCAACACAAACTGCTACGCGTTAGAGGTTTCAAAACTGAGACTTTTTTCTTTCTATTTGCATAAGGGGTGTGGAACAAAGATGGATAAGTGGATTGAGGTATCATTCAACCGGTTCTGTTCAAATGATAGTGAAATGAGTTGTAGTGAGTGGTCTGTGTGTTCTTCATACTGCTCAGGTGCCATCTATCTTTCTCTCTTAATCTCTTCCACACCAATTCTAATAATTGCTATTCATTCTCCATAGATTCTCCAGTTTTGATTGTATTTTGGGCATGGTTATAACTTAAGTCCCTTCCTGTCTGTTTTATAAAATACGTCAAGTACAGAGTTTAATTCACACTTCATAATGCATCAAAAAGCACTGTTTAGAGTTAGCTTGCTTCCAGTGTTTTGACAACAGTGCAGTGACCCTGTTCTAACCCACAAGGTCTAAGTTATGTTGATGACTTTATTTACTCATCATGATGTCATTTCTGAGTAAAGCTACTTAAATAAATATCCAACTCTGTTACTATGGCTAACTGTGCTGGGAGTCATGTGATGAAGTAATGTACTCTTCATGTTTCTGTCCTTGGAGTCAATTGCTTGTTGTTTCTCCTGATCTGCAAGGTTGGTTTATCAATTTAAGAAACCTAATATTGTTTAGAAATAATTTCACCTGGCTCAGAGGGAATGACTGGAAGCTGTGCTTGTGCCCTCTCTGTAATGCTTTGTTAATTTAACTTGGTGAACGTTGTGTGGTTCACTTTCTAACATTCTAGCCTCTGAAGGTTGTGCATTCAACAAGAACCATTCTGAAACAAATTTACCCAGAGCAGGAAGAAACCTGCTCACCCTTAAAGACAAGGAAATAAGTTACAATCCAGTAGTATCATAGGGTTCAAACTGGAGAAGGTATTATTCAGCAATAATTCTCTTCATTAATTGGTGGGTAAGGTAAGGATGCATATTTTTGAGCTCTGGGGAATTCCATTCCCACTCTGTAGTGTATTACATCTTATACTTTGGAGAGGTTATTGTCTGGTATGGAATGTACTGTTGTGAAATGCTATCACTAGTATTTGGAGATTGCTTCACTTTGCTGTTATTCTGGAACTGCATTGACTTTGGACGGGAGCAGGGCTTCCAAAAGTGCCCCTAAGCTGTTTAACATACCGCATGTATGCTTTCCACAAATAATTGGCAAAAAGGGATTTCTAGAGGGAAGTACCGTCCACGTGAGTGGGAAATACTGGAAATGTAATGCATCATGGGAGGTTTTTCTAAATTCCGTAATCTAGTGAAAAGGTGAACAAGGTAGCTGGCTCAGCTGGCTAAGGAACAGTCAACAGTCAATCACCTGAAGCCTAAATAGTGCCTCAATAGTGTTAATTACTATTGACGTTTAACAAGTGAGTAATTTCAACTCTGTTTAAAAAAAGACAATGTGAAAAGCACATGATCAGTATGCTTCCTCGAACAGTTGTGAGAAGATGCAGCTGGAGTGGGAGAGTGATACTGGATATTTAATGTTTCGTGGGAGTTCAGTCCATAGGCGAAGAGGTGCTTTTTGTTTTATTTTGTTTGTACAGTCCGTATGGAGTTTGTAGTATATAAGGCTCTTCAGCTGCAACTGAGCAGACAGAGGGTTGTGAATCTGTGGAATTCCCTGCCCAGTGAAATAGTTGAGTCCTCATTGAATATTTTTAAAGGTAAGATAGATAATTTTTTGAACAAAGAAGGAATTAAGGGTTGTGGTGAGAGGGTGGGTTAGTGGAGCTGAGTCCATGAAAAGATCAGTCATGATCTTATTGAGTGGTGGAGCAGGCTCGAGGTGCCAGATGGTGGCCTTCTCCTGCTCCTAGTTCATATGGTCTTATGACTGCCAGAAGGAATTAACTGGGAAACAACAGGAATAAGTGAAAATCAGGGCCAATATAATGGAATATGTTAGCAAAGTAGTATAAGTGACGCCAGTTAATGTGTTCTTATATCACCATAACCTTTTTTAGAAAAGAGATTTACTAAGGGGTTTAACAGAAGTCATGACAGCAGGAGTTCTCACCCATGATTTGCTTCTCCTGTGCTATGTGGCAAATCATTAACGTTTCATTGGTCACAAACAAAAATTGCTGGAAAAATGTCTGGCAGCACATGAGGCGAGAAATCACAGATCGTGTTTCGGGTGCAGTGACCATTCTTCAGAACTCTTCAGTTCAGAAAGTTTCGGTTGTTCCTGGTGACCAAGTACAGGAAGTGTGTCCAACTGCAGCTCATGTCTAACCACATTTTGGAACTGGAGCTGCTAGTGAATTCACTGTGGAGCACCCATAAAGCTGAGCATGTTGTTTATAGCGCATTCAATAAGTTGGTCACACTACATGGACAGAGTAAGCAGGTAGAAAGGAATGAGTGACCACCAGACAGAGTGGAGGAAGGCACGGAGTGGCTATCCCCCTTTCCAACAGATATACGTTGTTTTGGGTACTATTGGGGGGCTGACTATATCGGGGAAAGCAGTGGCAGCTAACTTCGGGTACCATGGGTGGGTCTGCTGTACAAAAGGGAAGGAACAAGAATGCCAGGCCACTAGTGATGGAGAGTAAATTGTAAAAGGAGCAGATAGGCATTTTGAGCTGCCAGCTGGACTCCAGAAGAGTGTGTTGCCTCCCTGGTGTCTGAGTCAGGGCTGTCACTGATGCACGGCATTCTGAAGGGGGAGGGCAAGCAGACAGCATGGTATGTTTTTTGCATTCATTAATGGAATGTGGGTGTCACTGGCTAGGCCATCAATTATTACCCATCCCTAATTACCAGAAGGCAATTATATTGCTGTGAAAATGGAGGCACATATAGGCCAGACCAGGCAAGTATGGGATTTTCCTTCTCTAAAGGACTTCAGTGAACCAGATGGGTTTTTTTCTGACAATTGACAGTTGTTTCATCATTGTTATTAGACCTTTTAGAGTCATAGAGATGTACAGCATGGAAACGGGCACTTCGGTCCAACCCGCCCATGCCGACCAGATATCCAACCCAATCTAGTCCCACTTTCCAGGTTTTTATTGAATTCAAATTCCACCATCTGCCATAGCAGGATATTGGTACCAATGACAGAGGTAGGAAAAGAGATGAGGTCGTGAAAGATCTTTAGATCGAGTAGACTGGATGGGGCGGTGTTTGTGCAGTGTGTCCAGGAAGCTTTTCTAACTAAGTATGTAGATTGTCCGACCAGAGGGGAGGCCATATTGGATTTGGTACTTGGTAACGAACCGGGACAAGTGATGGGCTTGTTAGTGGGTGAGCATTTTGGCAATGGTGACCACAATTCTGTCTTTCACCTTGGTTATGGAGAGAGATAGGTGCGTGCAACAGGATAGGTTTTACAAATGGGGGAAGGGTAAATACGATGCTGCAAGACAGGATCTGAGGAGCATAAGTTGGGAGCATAGGCTGTCAGGGAAGGATGTCGTTGAAATGTGGAACTTTTTCAAGGAACAGACACAACGTGTCCTTGATATGTATGTACCTGTCAGGCAGGAAAGAGATGGTCGTGTGAGGGAACCTTGGTTGACAAGGGAGGTTGAATGTCTAGTAAAGAGGAAGAAGGAGGCTTACATAAGGTTGAGGAAACAAGGTTCAGACAGAGCGTTGGAGGGATACAGGATAGCCAGGAGGGAGCTGAAGAAAGGGATTAGAAGAGCTAAGAGAGGGCATGAAAAATCTTTGGCGGGTAGGATCAAGGATAACCCCAAGGCCTTTTCTGCATATGTGAGAAGCATGAGAATGACGAGAACGAGGGTAGGTCCAATCAAGGGAGTGGGAGACTGTGTATTGAGTTGGAAGAGATAGGAGAGGTCTTGAATGAGTACTTTTCTTCAGTATTTACAAATGAGAGGGACCGTATTGTTGAAGAGGAGAGTGTGAAACGGACTGGTAAGCTAGAGGAGATACTTGTTAGGAAGGAAGATGTGTTAGACATTTTGACAAGCTTGAGGATAGACAAGTCCCCCGGGCCTGACGGGATATATCCTAGGATTATGTGGGAAGCAAGAGAGGAAATTGCAGTACCATTGGCAATGATCTTTTCGTCTTCACTGTCAACAGGGGTGGTACCAGGGGACTGGAGAGTGGTGAAAGTTGTGCCTCTGTTCAAAGAAGGGAATAGGGATAACCCCGGGAATTACAGGCCAGTTAGTCTTACTTCGGTGGTAGGCAAAGTAATGGAAAGGGTACTGAGGGATAGGATATATGAGTATCTGGAAAGACACTGCTTGATTAGGGACAGCCAGCACGGATTTGTGAGGGGTAGGTCTTGCCTTAGAAGTCTTATTGAATTCTTTGAGGAGGTGACCAAGCATGTGGATGAGGGTAGAGCAGTGGATGTCATGTACATGGATTTTAATAAGGCATTTGATAAGGTTCCCCATGGTAGGCTTATGCGGAAAGTCAGGAGGCATGGGATAGTGGGAAATTTGGCCAGTTGGATAGAGAACTGGCTAACCGGTCGAAGTCAGAGAGTGGTGGTAGATGGTAAATATTCAGCCTGGAGCCCAGTTACAAGTAGAGCTCTGTAGGGATCAGTTCTGGGTCCTTTGCTGTTTGTAATTTTTATTAATGACTTGCAAGAGAGTCGAAGGGTGGGTCAGTAAATTTGCAGACAATACAAAGATTGGTGGAATTGTGGATAAAGATGAGGACTGTTGTCGGCTGCAAAGGGACTTAGATATGATGCAGAGCTGGGCTGAGGAGTGGCAGATGGAGTTCAACCCTGTCAAGTGTGAGGTTGTCCATTTTGGAAGGACAAATAAGAATGCGGAATCCAGGGTTAACGGTAGGGTTCTTAGTAAGGTGGAGGAGCAAAGGGATCTTGGGGTCTATGTTCATAGCTCTTTGAAAGTTGCCACTCAGGTGGATAGAGCTTGTAAGAAGGCCTATGGTGTATTAGCGTTCATTAGTAGAGAGATTGAATTCAAGAGTCGTGAGGTGATGTTGCAGCTGTACAGGACCTTGGTAAGACCACATTTGGAGTACTATGTGCAGTTCTGGTCGCCTCACTTTAGGAAAGATGTGGAAGCTTTGGAGAGGATGCAGAGGAGATTTACCAGGATGTTGCCTGGAATGGAGAATAAATCGTACGAGGATAGGTTGAGAGTGCTAGGCCTTTTCTCATTGGAACGGTGAAGGATGAGGGGTGACTTGATAGAGGTTTATAAGATGATCAGGGGAATACATAGAGTAGACAGTCAGAGACTTTTTTCCCGGGTACAACAGTGTGTTACAAGGGGACATAAATTTAAGGTGAAGGGTGGAAGGTATAGGGGGGATGTCAGGGGTAGGTTCTTTACCCAGAGAGTGGTGGGGGCATGGAATGTGCTGCCTGTGGGAGTGGCAGAGTCTGAATCATTGGTGACCTTGAAGCAGCAATTGGATAGGTACATGGATAGGTGCTTAAGCTAGGACAAATGTTCGGCACAACATCGTGGGCCGAAGGGCCTGTTCTATGCTGTACTGTTCTATGAAAGCAGAAATTAGGGATCTAGGAAGTGGATTAAAGAATAGAACCCAAAAGATAGTAATGTCTGAATTACTTCCCAATGCCATGTATAAGTGAGTAAAGGTTAGTCCAGGTGAATGCAGACGGGTAAGCTTTAGATTTCTAGGACATAGGGACTGTTTTGAGGAGCAGTGGGATTTGTACAAAGGATGCACCTGAACTGGAATGGAATCAGCATCCTTGTGGGGATGATATTAGGTGATGCTGGGGAGAGTTGAAGTTACCTTGATGGATTTGGGATCTAGAGGGAATATTCAGCAAGGGAAGATGGATGGCTAAAATTAGAAGTGACAGCAAGTTGAGTCAGGAAGGCATAGACATTATAGGCAAATTAAGGCACAAGGGAATTTGTCACGGTTGGATGATATTTATTTTAATGCAAAGAGTCTGACAAAGCAGATGAGTTGAGGGCACAAGTTAAAACATGAGGGTACGATGTCATTGCTGTCAATGAGACATGGGTGAAAAAGGGGCAGGATTAATAGCCCAGGATACGTGGTTCTCGGGTGATACAGGGAAGGAGATAAAAAGGAGAAGGTGTCGCAATTTCGATCAGGGTAGCTATTACAGCTGTAAGGAAGGATGAAATCTTAAGTTTCTCAAATAAAGCCATACGGGTAGAATTCTGAAACCACAAAAGGAGCAATCTCATTGCTGGGAGTGTACTCTAGACCCCCTAACGGTCTGAGAGAAATAGGAAAGTAGGTATATAAGTAAATTTCAGGAAAGTGTAAGAGTAATAGGATCATACGGAATTTCAACTTCCCTGACATTAACTGAGATAGGCATTGTGTGAAAGGTTTGGAGGGAGTGGAATTCTTAAAATGCATCTGGAGAGCTTTGTAAGCCGGAACTGAGAAGACCTGATGAAAGGGAGTAATCTGGACTTAATTTTATATAACGGATTTTATGTAATGGGTGGCACGGTGGCTCAGTAGTTAGCACTGCTGCCTCACAGCACCAGGGTCCCAAGTTCGATTCCAGCCTCGGGCGACTGTCTGTGTGGAGTTTGCACATTCTTCCCATGTCTGTTTGGGTTTCCTCCGGGTGCTCTGGTTTCCTCCCGCAGTCCAAAGATGTGCAGGCCAGGTGAATTGCCCGTAAATTGCCCATAGTGCTAGGTGCATTAGTCAGAGGGAAATGGGTCTGAGTAGGTTAGCTTTGGAGGGGTTGGTGTGGACTGGTTGGGCCGAAGGGCCTGTTTCCACATTGTAGGGAATCTAGTCATCTAGAAGCTGAGTAAGTGTTTGAAGTATCAGTCAGGAGTGTTTTGCCAACATGATCATAACTCCATAAAATTCAAGATTGTTCGAGAAAAGGACAAGAATGGGCCTGAAAACCAAGCTCCCAATTGGGGAAGGGCTAACTTTAATACAAACAGCTGTGATTTGTCCCCGGGGGTCTGGGAGCAGATGCTTGCAAGTAAATCTCCAAATGGGATGCATTCAAGAAGGAAATACCATATATACATGTATAGAGGTTGATCTCGTGAATAAGTCAACCCTTATTTTGGCCAAACAATCTGGTATTTTTCATATACCTCACGTGTAAGTGGAGCCTATTTTTTCAGGGGTCTCTTCCTGACCATATATGATTAGATTAGATTAGATTCCCTACAGTGTGGAAACGGGCCATTCAGCCTAACAAGTCCACACCGACCCTCTGAAGAGAAACCCACCCAGACCCATTTCCCTCTGACTAAAGCACCTAGCACTATGGACAATTTAGCATGGCCAATTCCTAACCTGTACATCTTTGGGAGGAAACTGGAACACACACAGGAAACCCACGCAGACACTGGGAGAATGTGCAAACTCCACACACACAGTCACCCAAGACTGGGATTGAACCTGGTCCCTGGCCCTGTGAGGCAGCAGTGCTAACCACTGAGCCAATGTGCTGCCCCAAAGGATATAGAGCACTGATTAAGAGAAAAAGGGGAGACTTACAGCAGAGGTCCTAGAGGAATATTGAATGTGCAAAAGGGAAATTCGGAAAGCTAAATGGGCTACGAAAGGATACTACTGAAAAATGTGTTGCTGGAAAAGTGCAGCAGGTCAGCATCATCAAAGGAGCAGGAGAATCGACGTTTCGGGCATAGGCTTCCTGAAGAAGGGCTTATGCCCGAAACGTCAGTTCTCCTGCTCCTTGGATGCTGCCTGACCTGCTGCGCTTTTCCAGCAACACATTTTTCAGCTCTGATCTCCAGCATCTGCAGTCCCCATTTTCTCCAATGAAAGGATACTGACAGGTAAAATAAAGGAAAATCTGAAGTTATTTTACAAATACATTCATTAGAAGGTAAGAGGGTAACTTGATCAAAGTCTTCAAGATATTAACAAGAAAAGACAGGGTAGGTAAAGGTAAATTATCTCCACTAGTTGGATATTCTAGAATAAAATAGAAGGCATAGTTTAAGAATTAGGGCCAAACTATTTAGGAGAGATAAGAGCATAAGGAGCAGGAGGAGGCTCTCTGACCTTTGAGCTTGCTGTGCCATTCAGTCAGATCATGGCTGATCTTTTTGTAGCCTCGGTCCCACTTACCCACCCTCTCACCAAAACCCTTAATTTCTTTACTCTTCAAAAAATGATCTATCTTCGTTTTAAAAACGTTCAATGTGGATGCCTCAACTACTTCACTGGGCAAGGAATTCCACAGATTCACAACCGTCTGGGTGAAGAAGATCCTCCTCTGTTCAGTCCTAAATCTGTTGCACCTAATTTTGAGGCGGTATCCCCTTGTTCTAGTTTCACCCACCAGTACAAACAATCTCCCTGCTTCTATTCACTTCATAGTCTTATATGTTTCTATAAGATTGCTGCACTCCCCCCCCCCCCCCCCCCTCCAATTTCTTCTAAATTTCAATGGATATAATCCCGGTCTACTCAGTTTCTCCTGATAAGCCAACCCTCTCAACTCCAGGATCAACCTAGTGAATCTGCTCTGCACCTCCTCCAGTCCATCCTTTCTCAAGTAAGGAAACCAAAACCGGACACAGTACTCCAGGTGTGGTCTCACCAGCACCTTCTCCAACTGCTATTACTCAATCCCTTTAACAATGAAGGACAAAAGTCCATTGACCTTCCTTATTACCTGTTACATCTGCAAAGCAACCATCTATGATTCCTGCACAAGGGCACCCAGGCCTCTCTGTAGAGCATGATGCTTCAATTTTTAACCGTTCAAGTAATAGTTCTTTTTACTGTTATTCCTACCAAAATGTGTGACTTCACGTTTATCAACACTCTACTGCATCTGCCAGACCTTTGCCCACTCACTTAACCTGTCTACATCCCTCTGCAAAGTTTCTCAGTCCTCTGAACACTTTGCTCTACCACTCATCTTAGTGTCATCTGTGAGTTTTGACACACTACACATGGTCCCCAAATCCAAATCATCTATGTAAATTATAAATAATTGTAGTCCTAGCACTGATAACTGAAGCACACCACTAGTCGCTGATACCAACCAGAAAAGCACTCATTTATCCCCATTCTTTGCTTTCTGTTAGTCAACCAATCCTCTATCCATGCTAATACATTGCTTGTAACACAATGCAGCTTTATCTTATGCAGCAGCCTTTTGTACGGCACCTTGTCGAATGCCTTTTAAATCCAGATACACCACATTTCAGGGTCCCCATTGTCCACTGTGCTTGTAATGTCTTCATAGAATTCCAGTAAATGTTGCTTCCAGATGTTAGGAAGCACTTCTACAAACGAAGGGTGGTACTTGTTTGGAACGCTCTCCAACAAAAAACAGTTGATGCTGGATCAGTTGTTAATTTTAAATCTAAGATAAATATTTGTTAAGCAAAGGTATTATGGAATATGGACCAAAGGTGGTTCTGTGGAGTTAAGCCACAGTCTGATTGGTGGGACAGGCTCAAAGGCCTCAATGGCTTACGACTGTTCCTGTGTTCCTTTGACTCTTGCTGCACAAAGTCTCCCTGTTTTGCATGTGCATGCAGTGCTATGTTACAGCTGTTCTTGAGAACTGGTAAAACGCAGTGATATTCACTTGTCTCATATCCTGTAAACAAGTACAGTGGTCCCCTGTCCCCGCAGGGGATGCATTCCATGGAAGCCTGAAGCCATGGATAGGTGCGAACCTATTCATTTAAATGGGAAACTGACCTTCCTGGTAGCCTCCTGGTCCCTGGTTCTGGAATGTTCCCTATTATATGTTCAGGCTGTGGTAAACTGTGGGTAACTGAAACCATGGAAAATAAACCCGTATCTAATAATGTATAATGCTGCAGGTCTGGCACCATGTGTGGAGAGAGAAAGTTTTGATTTCAGTGATTTTTTTTTCAATTTATTGGATGACGGCATGGCCGGCTAGGTCAGCATTTGTTGCCCGCCCCGTAGGGCAGTTTAAGCACAGCAATGTAGTTGATGCTTGTGGGTCTGAAGTCTCCTATAGGCCAGACCATGTAAGGATGGTGGTTTCCTTCCCTAAAGGACATTAGTGAACCAGATGGGTTTTTCTGGCAATCAACAATGGATTCACGGTCACTCTATTAGACGCTTAATTCCAGATTTTTATTCAATCCAAATTTCGCTATCTGCTGTGGTGGCATTCAAACCTGGGTCCCCAGAACTTTACCTGCGTCCCTGGATTAACAGTCCAGTGAGTACCACTAGGCCATTGCCTCCCCCTTAGAACTGTGTTCAGAACGTGCTTTGAAAGATTGTCACTGGATTCGAAATGTCACATTGTTTTTCTCTCCACAAATGCTACGTGACCTGATGAGTTTCTCCAGCATTTTCTGTTTTCCTGATTTTCAGCATCTGCTATATTTTTGCTTTTTATATAAAAAATTAAAGTATAAATATTGCAGTCAACAGCTGTTTTAACAATATGCCTTGGAAAATCTCCCTGTTGTGCTATACACTGGGATGCCACATGCCACATACAAATTGCAAATGCTAGAAATCTGATCAATCTGTAATGTTAACTCTGACAATGCCAATGCTGTTGAATGAATATTTCCAACATTTTCTATTTATACTGGAAATAACATAGCCCTTTATTGGTCTTTTTGTCAATAACAATGGGTCAGAAATATTGTGCAGTGTTGTCATATTTGATCAGTTGTCAATATGTTTCATACATTTTCACAAACTGCTGCCCAGAACTGGTATTCCATAATGGGCTGTGTGTGTCCTTTCAAAAACTACTGGTTGTGACTATGCTATTAGATAGTCCATGTCCTGCTAAATTCTATGACTAAGATATGGGTGAGCGCATCACTAGTGATGTTTAACAGAGAAGTGTGCATGATACATTTTGGTCTGAAGAATGAGCAGATGGTTTAGTGTTGAAGGGTTACAAGAGTAGAGACCTACAGTTTCAATCTTCAAACTTTAGAGGTGCAAGACAAATTGAGAACGCTTTTGTGCAGCCATGCGGAACCCCAGGCTTTACTGATGGAGGGATCGGGTACAAAAGCGTTGGGAGCTCTACAAAACCATTATAAACCATTGGTTAAGATGCAGTTAAGTTGGTTCAGTTAAGGCCCCACTGGAAAGATGTCAGGGTCTTAGACAGGAAGCAGAAGCTAGAATGGGATGAGGGACATCAGTTACATGGAGAAGATGGAATTGTTCTCCTTTCTAGCAGAGATGTCTGACAGGAAATTCACAAAGATGGTTGCAATCATGAAGGCTTCTGATAGAATAAATAAAGAGAGCGTGTTTCTGGTGGCTGAGGGTCAGTAACCACAGGAGGGAAGAGTGAGGATAATTGGCAAAAGAACCAGAAACCAAGGAGATTCTCTTTTTGCTATTGGTTGTGGAACGATCGTGACCATACTGCCTGAAGAGCTGGTGGCTGCATATTCAATCATGACTTTGAAATGGGAATGACTTAGAAAGGTACATGTACGAAGCAGTGAGGATAGAGAAGTGGAGTGGCAGTAGTGAATTGCTCTTTCCAAGAGCAGACACCAGCACGATTGGCCATCTGTTTCTCACCTGTGCTATATTTTGAAGATTGATGTTTTGTTTTCTGTCTTTCTTTCTCAGTTGCTGCAGCACAAGCCCAAGCAGAGGAAAGGAGAAGCCAAAGTGTAAATAGTCCTGTTTCCTCTGATCCACCACCAGTCATTACAAAGGCACCAACCAAACCAGGTATCTGCATCCTTGCTGAGCTGAGCTTGCATGACCAGGATCAACAATCTCAACCTGATTCAAAGTCCATTCTGTGGCATGTCCATCCCCTAGTTTGTACGCAGTCTGGTTTGGATCATTGTAAACCAACCGCAGAGGTGCATTTCAACCAGTTTTAAATTGGTTATTCCACTCAGGTGCTTAAGAATACCGTGCAAGTAGTCATTTAACAGCTGGCTATTTATCACCAAGCAAAGGATTCCCACAACAAAGTGCACAGTGATTTTAGTCTGAACATCAATGTTCCTATCTCACCCCCTCTCCTACAAAACCTCTTTGGCTGCAAAATGGGGTGAATAAAAGCTTTGAGCAAAGAGCAGGTGGTTTTGAGAGCCGGCATAGGGACAGTGAAATGATGGACTCTTTGCTGTGTTTTCTGTAATTTGGTTTGCTAAATCAAATTTATTATTATTTATATTCCCTGATTATAGAGCTGATCTCTCTTCTAGAGTCTACACTTTGCTAATCTTTCTTTCTTGCTGGGTATCTTTATGCCTCTCCTACTTCCTAAAGCACTTCACATTCTGGTGCTGCAATTACTGAGATGGAAGAATAACAGATAAGTCTTGCATAATTGATTCAGTTGGTCATTGATGAGCATTAGTACCTCATCTTTGACTCACAATCTAAGTATTCAGACCCCAAGAGCCTTGCCTGTGCAATTCAGAGACATCGAAATTAGGAGTGGGAATAAGCAAATCAGCCCTTCATACCTGTCCTGCCATTAAACATGATCATGGCTGGTCTTACCTTGGTTTCAACTCCACTTTCCAGCCAGCTCCCCATAGCCCTTTATCTGACTTTTTACCGGAAACATATCGATTTCTTTCTTGAATCTGGTGATGTATTCTGCCTCCACTGCACTCTGGGGCAGTGAGTTCCATAGATTTACAATCTTATCCTCATCTCCGTTTTGAACCCATCTCCTCACACTCGATGTCTATAACCTCTTGTCTGAGACAGGTTCCTCCTTGTGAAACAATGTTCCACATTCACCTTGTCAATCCCCTTTAACATTTTATATATCTCAATCAAATCCCCCCCCCCACCGAATTCCAGTGAGTACAAGTGCAAGCTGTTCAACCGCTCCTCATACGCCAGCCCTGGGATTGCCCTGGTGACCCTCCTCTGAACTGCCTCCACTGTCACCACATACTACTTCCAGTAAAGAGACCAAAATTGGACATGCGACTCCAGGTGTGGTCTCACCAATGCCGTATATAATTGTAACAACACTTCATTACTTTTCTCATCCAGTTCTTTGCAATAAATCCCAAGATTCCATTTGCCTTTCTTAACATATGGTGCATCTGCATGCCCACTTTCTGCAATAGGGCGGCACGGTGGTTAGCACTGCTGCCTCACAACGCCAGAGACCTGGGTTCAATTCCCGCCTCAGGCCACTGTCTGTGTGGAGTGTGCACATTCTCCCCGTGTCTGCTTGGGTTTCCTCCGGCTGCTCCTGTTTCCTCCCACAATCCAAAGATGTGCAGGTTAGGTGAATTGGCCAAGCTAAATTGCCCATAGTGTTAGCTGAAGGGGTAAACATAGGGGAATGGGTCTGGGTGGGTTGCGTTTCAGTGGGTCGGTGTGGACTTGTTGGGCCGAAGGGCCTGTTTCCACACTGTAAGTAATCTAAGCTAATCTAATTCATACACAAGGGCACACCGATCTCTCTGCACTGACACTCTTTGAATCTGCTTTCCATGTAAATAATAATTTGCCCATTGAATTTCCCCACTGAAAAGATAGTCTTGCACTCTTCCACATTAAACTCCATATGTAAGGTTCTGGCCCATTCTCCTATCTTATCCATATCCATTTGTAAACTCTTTATCTCCTCCTCACTGTCTGCTTTCCCACCTACAGTCATATCATCTGCAAATTTTGCGATGTTACATTCTGTCTCTGCTTGCAGATTATTTCTATGTTGAGGTCCAAGAACTGAACCCTGCAGCACCCCACTAGTTACAGTTCATCATTGACAAGACCAGAGCTGTTGCTGATGTTCCACTTACATTCAGTCTTGAATGTTCCAAATACATTAAGCCTCAATCTATCAGTGGAAGTGTTACTACTAATTGGTTGTTCTGTCTCTCCAACAAGGCTTGCTTTGTCAGTAGGATTCTCAGTCGTAAATAAAATTCTCATCAACCAGTTTGTCATCTCTCCTCACTAACGTTATGTGATTTCTCTTGATCAGTAATAGACGGCTCCACTCTGAAGACAGTTGAAAGGCAGCGACTCGCCAAGGAGCGGCGAGAAGAAAGGGAGAAAGAATTTGGTGAGTGACAACTTTTCAAGGGGAGTAATGTGTGTGAACAAGGGAGGAGGGTATGGAGAAAAGAGGAGTGTCGAGGCAGGGGTTTGGGACAGGTAACACATAGAGTAGAATCCCTACAATGTGAAAACGGGCCCCTCGGTCCAACAAATCCACTCCGAAGAGTAACCCACCCAGACCTATTCCCCTACCTATATTTACTCCTGATTAATGCGCCTAACGTACACATCCCTGAACACACATTATGGGCAATTTTAGCATGGCCAATTCACTGAACTTGCACATCTTTGGATTGTGGGAGGAAACCAGATTATCCAGAGGAAAGCCGCGCGGACACTGGGAGAATGTGCAAACACCACACAGACAGGTCCCCAGTGCTGGACTTGAATCTGGGTCCCTGGCACTGAAGAGAAAGTGAGGACTGCAGATGCTGGAGATCAGGGCTGAAAATGTGTTGCTGGAAAAGCACAGCAGGTCAGGCAGCATCCAAGGAGCAGGAGAATTGACGTTTCGGGCATGAGCCCTTCTTCAGGAGTGAGGAGAGTGTGCCAAGCAGGCTAAGATAAAAGGTAGGGAGGAGGGACTTGGGGGAGGGGCGTTGGGAATGCGACAGGTGGAAGGAGGTTAAGGTGAGGGTGATAGGCCGGAGTGGGGGTGGGGGCGGAGAGGTCAGGAAGAAGATTGCAGGTTAGGAAGGTGGTGCTGAGTTCGAGGGTTGGGACTGAGATAAGGTGGGGGGAGGGGAAATGAGGAAACTGGAGAAATTTGAGTTCATCCCTTGTGGTTGGAGGGTTCCTAGACAGAAGATGAGGCGGTCTTCCTCCAGCCGTCGTGTTGTTATGGTCTGGCGATGGAGGAGTCCAAGTATCTGCATGTCCTTGGTGGAGTGGAAGGGGGAGTTGAAGTGTTGAGCCATGGGGTGGTTGGGTTGGTTGGTCCGGGTGTCCCAGAAGTGTTCTCTGAAACGTTCCGCAAGTAGGCGGCCTGTCTCCCCAATATAGAGGAGGCCACATCGGGTGCAGCGAATGCAGTAAATGATGTGTGTGGAGGTGCAGGTGAATTTGTGGCGGATATGGAAGGATCCCTTGGGGCCTTGGAGGGAAGTAAGGGGGGAGGTGTGGGCGCAAGTTTTGCATTTCTTGCAGTTGCAAGAGAAGGTCCCAGGAGTGGAGGTTGGGTTGGTGGGGAGTGTGGACCTGACAAGGGAGTCACGGAGGGAGTGGTCTCTCCGGAACGCTGATAGGGGAGGGGAGGGAAATATATCCCTGGTGGTGGGGTCCGTTTTGAGGTGGCGGAAATGACGACGGATGATATGATGTATATGGAGGTTGGTGGGCTGGTAGGTGAGGACCACTGGGGTTCTCTCCTGGTGGCGATTGGAGGGGCGGGGCTCAAGGGCGGAGGAGCGGGAAGTGGAGGAGATGCGGTGGAGGGCATCGTCGATCACGTCTGAGGGGAAATTGCGGTCTTTGAAGGAGGCCGTCTGGGTTGTACAGTGTTGGAACTGGTCCTCCTGGGAGCAGATGCGACGGAAATGCTTTGAAGGTGGAGACCATCTGGGTTCCCACAGCTACCTAGACTACACCTCCTCCCACCCTGCCCCCTCTAAAAACATCATCTCATATTCCCAATTCCTTCGTCTCTGCCGCATCTGCTCCCAGGCGGACCAGTTCCAACACCGAACAACCCAGATGGCCTTTTATCTTTTATCTTAGCCTGCTGGACACACTGTCTCCTCATTTCTGAAGAAGGGCTCATGCCTGAAACGTCGATTCTCCTGCTCCTTGGATGCTGTCTTACCTGCGCTTTTCCAGCAACACATTTTCATCCCTGGCACTGAGGCAGCAGTGCTGCTATTGAAGGGCAGGGTGTGGGAATGGGTCTGAGGTAGAGATGTGTGTGGAAATAGGCAGTGTATGGAGATGGTTTGTATTTTTGTTTAGTGAGTCATAGTCATACAGTGCAGAGAAGGCCCTTTAGCCCATTGAGCCTGTACTGACAATGACTCACCACTAAAGGCACACTAATCCCAATTTCCTGCACTTGTCCCATATTCTTGAATGTTATGATATTTCAAATGCTCATCCAAATATTTTTTAAAAGTTGTAAGGTTTTGAGCATCCACTACATTTCCATGCAGTGCATTCCAGATTCCCATTACCCATTGAGTAGAAAACATTGCTTTCTCAAATCCCTGTGAATCTCCTGCCCCTCGGCTTAAAAGCTATGCCCTCTTGGGATTGACCCCCCAACCAAGGAGGGGTGGAGGGAGTGAATTTTGAAGGTAGTGGATATGGTGTCAATCAAGTGGGCTGGTTTTATTTAGCCTATGACTCAGCCTGTTAAGAGATGATATTACACACCTCTGGACCAAGTGGAACTTGAACTCAGGCTTCCCGGGCCAGGGGTTGGGATACTACTCAGTGTTCCCTGGATGGTGTCAAGCTGTTTGAGTTTTGTTGGGGCTGCACCCATTCAGACAAGGTGGGGAGCATTGTTTCTCTCTCTTGACTTGTGGTGTAGACAGTGATCAGGCTTTGGAGAGTCAGGCAGTTACTTGCACCCCTTCAGAATTCCTAACCACTAATCTGGTAGCCAAATAAATGGTTACAACACCTCATCACCCAAAGGGTGTTGACCTTACACTGAGGAGAAAGGATCTGAGGTGAGTGTGTGATGTATTGAACAGTGAAAGTCCCCATGCTAGTATTTGTCGAGAGTGTGCTGCTGGAAAAGCACAGCAGGTCAGGCAGCATCTGAGGAGCAGGATATTCAATGTTGTGGGCATAAGCCCTTCATCAGATTCACAATGATGGATTTATGCCCAAACTGACGATTCTCCTGCTCCTCGGATGCTGCCTGACCTGCTGTACTTTTCCAGCAACACACTCTCGACTCTGATCTCCAGCCTTTGCACTCCTCACTATCTCCTCCATGATAATATTTGTGGCATTTTTTTAATAACTGATCCACTGCTGTTTTATGTTTATACCTTTAGCTGCAAAAGAACTTTACATGCTAGAAAAAGAAAAGAAAATACGACTCCAGTATGAGAAACAAATGGAAGAACGTCAGAGGAAACTGCAGGAGCAACGGCAGAAGGAGCAGCAGAAGAGAGTTGCGGTGGAAGAGAAACGAAGACAAAAACAGGAGGAAGAAAAGGTCAGCGTAGTGGCTGGGGAAGGGCCTCCTCTAAACATTAATTATACTGAGTATTGCAAAATTATGTAAGACTTAAAAACAGGAGTAGGCCATTCAACCCCTCAATCATAGAGTCATAGAGATGTACAGCATGGAAACAGACCCTTCGGTCCAACCTGTCCATGCTGACCAGATATCCCAACCCAATCTAGTCCCACCTGCCAGCACCCGGCCCATATCCCTCCAAACCCATCCTATTCATATACCCATCCAAATGCCTCTTAAATGTTGCAATTGTACCAGCCTCCACCACATCCTGTGGCAGCTCATTCCATACACATACCACCCTCTGTGTGAAAAAATTGCCCCTTAGGTCTCTTTTATATCTTTCCCCTCTCACGCTAAACCTATGTCCTCTAGTTCTGGACTTCCCAACCCCAGGGAAAAGACTTTTCCTATTTATCCTATCCATGCCCTCATAATTTTGTGAACCTCTATAAGGTCACCCCTCAGCCTCCGACACTCCAGGGAAAACAGCCCCAGCCTGTTCAGCCTCTCCCTGTAGCTCAAATCCTCTAACACTGGCAACATCCTTGTAAGTCTTTTCTGAACCCTTTCAAGTTTCACAACATCTTTCCGATAGGAAGGAAAACAGAATTGCACGCAATATTCCAAAGTGGCCTCACCAACGTCCTGTACAGCCGCAACATGACCTCCCAACTCTTGTACTCAATACTCTGACCAATGAAGGAAAGCATACCAAATGCCGCCTTCACGATCCTATCTACCTGCGATTCAACTTTCAAAGAGCTATGAACTTGCACTCCAAGGTCTCTTTGTTCAGCAACACTCCCTAGGACCTTACCATTAAATGTATAAGTCCTGCTAAGATATGCTTTCCCAAATTGCAGCATCTTGCATTTATCTGAATTAAACTCCATCTGCCACTTCTCAGCCCATTGGCCCATCTGGTCCAGATCCTGTTGTAATCTGAGGTAACCCTCTTCGCTGTCCACTACACCTCCAATTTTGGTGTCATCTGCAAACTTACTAACTGTACCTCTTATGCTCACGTCCAAATCATTTATATAAATGACAAAAAGTAGAGGACCCAGCACCGCACCTTGTGGCACTCCACTGGTCACAGGCCTCCAGTCTGAAAAACAATCCTCCACCACCACCCTCTGTCTTCTACCTTTGAGCCAGTTCTGCATCCAAATGGCTAGTTCTCCCTGTATTCTGAGAGCTCTAACCTTGCTCACCAGTCTCCCATGGGGAACCTTATCGAACGCCTTACTGAAGCCCATATTGATCACATCTATTGCTCTGCCCTCATCAGTCGTCTTTGTTACTTCTTCAAATAACTCAATCCAGTTTGTGAGACATGATTTCCCACGCACAAAGCCATGTTGACTACCCCAAATCAATCCTTGCTTTTCCAAATACATGTACATCCTGTCCCTCAGTATCTCCCCCATTTTCTGTAGCTCCACACAAAGGCTGCCTTGCTGATCTTTGAGGGGCTCTATTCTCTCCCGAGTTACCCTTTTGTCCTTAATATATTGGTAAAAACCTTTTTGATTTTCCTTAGTTCTATTTGCCAAAGCTATCTCATGTCCCCTTTTTGCCCTCCTGATTTTCTCTCTTAAGTATACTCCTCCTCCTTTTATACTCTTCTAAGGATTCACTTGATCTATCCTGACATATGCTTCCTTCTTTTTCTTAACCAAACCCTCAATTTCTTTAGTCATCCAGCATTCCCTATACCTACCAGCCTTCCCTTGCACCCTGACAGGAATATACTTTCTCTGGATTCTTGTTATCTCATTTCTGAAGGCTTCCCATTTTCCAGCCGTCCCTTTACCTGTGAACATCTGCCCTCAATCAACTTTTGAAAGTTCTTGCCTAATACCGTCAAAATTGGCCTTTCTCCAATTTAGAACTTCAACTTTTAAATCTGGTCTATCCTTTTCCATCGTTATTTTAAAACGAATAGAATTATGGTCGCTGGCCCCAAAGTGCTCCCCCACTGACATCTCAGTCACCTGCCCTTCCTTATTTCCCAAGAGTAGGTCAAGTTTTGCACCTTCTCTAGTAGGTACATCCACATACTTTGGAAATGAAAAGTCAAAACAGCAGTTTAAAAGGGAGAAGAGCAGAGAAAGGAAGCACATGGTGAGGACAGTGCAGGAGAGAGAGAGAACCTGCACAGTTACCGCCTTTGCTGTTTGAATTCGTGTATCGTTGGACATCGGAGTGCATCTGGGAAAATTAACAAAGTGAAATTCACTACTGATATTGGAGGAACTGTTGGGCGAAGTTCACAGCACAGAATCAGATAAGTTAATTGTTGTTTTAAGTCTGTCCAAGAGAGAGGCTGCAGTAGTGAGTATAGTGGGTTCTTTCTTGGTTATATGTTTTTTAGAGATAAGTCTCTTGATTAAACTTAAATTAATAGCTAAGGCTTATATTTTAACCTGGGGGCAGTGGTTGTAGATGAATAAGACGGTGTTATTTTCTGGGTCTGTAGATTGTGAAGGAGCAAAAATGGCCTTTGCAGTGATATGTACCTCTCGCCAGATGTGGGAGTTTAAAGAGAGTATCTGCCATAAATGCTGTTGGATGCAAATCTTATCAGATCGAGTGGATCGGTTGGAGAGATAGAAGCGATGAGGAATTTGCAACACCAGTATGTGATAGATGATAGTTATAGGAAGGGAGGAAAGTCTCCGATACAGTCACATAGATGGGTTAACTCCAGGAAGGGTAAGATAGGTAGGCAGCTAGTGCAGGAGTCTTTTGTGGATATACCCATTTCAAACAGGTATGCTGTTTTGGACAATGTAGGAGGTGATGGATTCTCAGAGGAACATAGCACGAACAGCCGAGTTTCTGGTATTGAGACTGGCTCTAATGCAAGGAGGGGTATGTCGGCTTCCAAGAGATAATTGTGTTAGGGGATTCTGTAGTCCGAGGTACAGACAGACGTTTCTGTGGCCAGCAGAGAAAAAGCAGAATGGTGTGTTGTTTCCCTGGTGCCAGGATCAAGGATGTCTCAGAGAGGGTGCAGAATGTTCTCGCGGGGGAGAGGGGCCAGCAGGAGGTCATTGTCCACATTGGAACCAACGACATTGGAAGGGAAAAGATTGAGACTCTGAAGGGAGATTACAGAGAGTTAGGCAGAAATTTAAAAAGGAGGTCCTCAAGGGTAGTAATATCTGGATTACTCCCAGTGCTATGAGCTGGTGAGGGCAGGAATAGGAGGATCGAGCAGATGAATGCATGGCTGAGGAGCTGGTGTATAGGAGAAGGATTCACATTTTTGGATCATTGAAATCTCTATTGGAGTAGAAGTGACCTATACAAGAAGGACAGATTGCACCTAAATTGGAAGGGGACTAATATACTAGCAGGGAAATTTGCTAGTACTGCTTGGGAGGATTTAAACTAGTAAGGTGGGGGGGTGGGACCCAGGGAGATAGTGAGGAAAGAGATCAATCTGAGACGGGTACAGCTGAGAACAGAAGTGAGTCAAACAGTCAGGGCAGGCAGGGACAAGGTAGGACTAATAAATTAAACTGCATTTATTTCAATGCAAGGGGCCTAACAGGGAAGGCAGATGAACTAAGGGCATGGTTAGGAACATGGGACTGGGATATCATAGCAATTACAGAAACATGGCTCAGGGATGGGCAGGACTGGCAGTTTAATGTTCCAGGATACAAATGTTACAGGAAGGATAGAAAGGGAGGCAAGAGAGGAGGGGGAGTGGCGTTTTTGATAAGGGATAGCATTACAGCTGGGCTGAGGGAGGATATTCCCGAAAATACATCCAGGGAAATTATTTGGGTGGAACTGAGAAATAAGAAAGGGATGATCACCTTACTGGGATTGCATTATAGACCCCCAAATAGTCAGAGGGAAATTGAGAAACAAACTTGTAAGGAGATCTCAGCTATCTGTAAGAATAAGGTAGTTATGGTAAGGGATTTTAACTTTCCAAACATTGACTGGGATTGCCATAGTGTTAAAGGTTTAGATGGAGAGGAATTTGTTTAGTGTGTACAATGCTTGGCTCAAGGTTTCTTTCTTTTAATTCTTAGCAGTTATTTTCTTACTCTGATGTGTTCTGAAAATTTCTGTTTTGGGTATTTTATGTGGACATCAAAATTTAAGAGTATATTGATCCCAAAACACACTCAATTTTATAGAAATTCATGAACAGGAGTAAGCCATTCAGCCCATCAAACTTGCTCTGCCATTCAGTATGGTCATGGGTTGGTTATCTACCTCATTTTCTCATACTACCTCCATATGCCCTGATGTTATTAGTCTCCAAAAGTCTCTCATTTTCTGTCTTGAATACACTGAATAATTGAACTTACACAGCTACTTGAGACAGAATATACCAAAAATTCATCGCCCTCCAGAGAAATTTCTCCTCATCTCAGTCTTATTTGGCCTATTCCTTATCCCGAGACTTTGTCCCCTATTCTGGAGTCACCAGACCCAGGAGAAATATCTTGTCTACATTCATCTTGTCATGCTCTGAGAATTTTGTAAGTTTTAGTGAGGTCACCAACTCTTAAGAATACAGAGCCAGTTTCCTCAATCTCAGCTCAACACCATTCTACCAGCCCACAGAATAGTCTTGTGGTCATTTCTTGCATTCCCTCTAGGGCGAATATATTCTCCCGAAATAAGGAGACCAAAACTGGGTACAGATACTGAGTGCAGTCTCACAAAGGCTGTAATAATTACAGCAAGTCCTCTTTGATGCTGTACTCAAATCCTCTTAAGATGAAGACTAACATACTATTTGCCTTCCTCAATGCTTGCTGTACCTAAAGAGTATGGGGGAGGAATTAAGCACCAGCACCATCACTGAAGAAGTAGTAATAATGACAAACGAATGGGCTAAAGGCAAATAAGTCTCCTTGACATGATTTGCATTCTAGGATCCCAAAAAAGGTTAACCATAGAAATATTGGATCCATTCGCTGTAAGTTTCCAAATATCCTTGAAGCTTTCTGGCAGCTTCCTCAATTTATGTTCCCATCTAGTTTAATGTATCAACAAATTTTAAAATATTGCAATTCATCCCCACATTCCAGTCATAAGGATTGTTCCCCATCTGTGGACCTAGCACTGATCCTCATGGTAATCTATTCTGTTTTTATTCCATGGATCACGAATGGTCTGTGACAGTCTTTACTCTGTTCTGTTAATTTGCTGTCACTACTGCTTTCCATTGATAACCTATGGAGTATGAGAGTTGGTGTCTTCTGCCTCAGGTTTATAGATAACACTGCAAGGGAGGACTCACCAATTGAGTTATTATTGGCCTTTGTAGCCAATGAAACAGTGATTCTGGTTGTGAATTTCTCTCCCTTTATTCTTTATGATGAGTGTTTGAATAGAGTCCAGAGCAATCAGATGTAAGCCCTTTTGGCAGTAAGGGTCCCCCATGCATTGTGTACTTATTCAGGTTCCACCCAACTCTTGGCCGAATCATAGCTAAGTACAAATTGGTAAGTTGCTATCTCACCCAAAGAGTTCAAATAAATAATGCATGGAGACAGATGAAAAATGGACATTTACAGTAGATGTGCTGGTTTGAGTTAGATTATAGGATCATAGAATCCCCACAGTGTGGACGAAGGCCGTTCGAATCCTCAAAGAGCCTCCCAGTCCCCTACCCTATCCCTGTAACCCTGCATTTCCCATGGCTAATCCACTTCACTTGCATATCTTTGGACTGAGAGAAGAAACTGGAACACCTGGAGGCAACTCACGTAAACACTGACTGTGTGCAAATCCACACAGACAGCCACCCGGCACTGGAACCGTACCCGGGTTCCTGACGCCATGAGGCAGCACTGCTAGCCCCTGAGCCACTGTGTTACCCCAGAATGCCAAATCCTCAGGCAGAATAAAGCGACCTTTACTTTTCTGCAGTCTGTGCTGCCATTTATGCTTCCAAAACACATTCGTAAATCAAGGCAACCGTGATTTACTCAACTAACTCAGACTGAGCAATAGACAATAGGTGCAGGAGTAGGCCATTCTGCCCTTCGAGCCTGCACCACCATTAATGTGATCATGCCTGACCATCCTTAATCAATATCCTGTTGCTGTTATATCTCCATAACCCTTGATTCCACAATCCTTAAGAGCTCTATCCAACTTTCTTAAATGAATCCAGAGACTGGGCCTCCACTGCCCTCTGGGGCAGAGCATTCCACACAGCCACCACTCTCTGGGTGAAGAAGTTTCTCCTCATCTCTGTCCTAAATGGTCTACCCCGTATTTTTAAGCTGTGTCCTCTGGTTCGGCACTCACCCATCAGCGGAAACATGTTTCCTGCCTTCAGTGTGTCCAATCCTTTAATAATCTTATCTGTCTCAATCAGATCCCCTCTCTCTTCTAAACTCAAGGATATACAAGCCCAGTCGCTCCAGTCTTTCAATTTAAGGTAATCCCGCCATTCCAGGAATTGACCTCGTGAACCTACACTACACTCCCTCAATAGCCAGAATGTCTTTCCTCAAATTTGGAGACCAGAACTGCACACAGTACTCCAGGTGTGGTCTCACCAGGGCCCTGTACAGCTGCAGAAGAACCTCTTTGCTTCTATACTTAATCCTTCTTGTTAAGAAGGCCAGCATGCTATTGGCCGCCTTCACTACCTGCTTTCAGAAACAAAACCAGAAAAGTTTGGAAGTACTCAGGTCAGATCCTATCTGTGGGGAAAGAGAAATATTTGACCTGGCCAACCTGAAGTGATAACCGTTTCCCCTTCTACATAGGCTGTTAGACCTGCTGAGTATTTGCTGCAGTTTTAGTTAAATGTGGTGCTTTTGAACATGAAAAAGTCTGGTCAGTGTCAATGACTCATTACCAAGGGTCACCTGGTGATAGCATTTGTCAAACGCAGGTCAAGTTGTACAAAAATCCTGCCTGTACAAAAGATCTACTGCTCCTGATGGTATGTGAGAAATGTGAATAATTGCCTGCAGAAAGTAGTAAAAAATCTGCATAACTCCAGTTTGAAATCAGCCATTAAAAACACAAAATGGAACTGAAGACCTGAGAGACTACAGTTTGGAAATATGGTTTTCATACAGTTCTGGATGCAAGCGCATTGCTATTAAAGTAACTTAAAATCATTGTAAGGAACGGTGTGCAACTTTAACAAAGTCAGAAATTGCTGGAGAAACTCAGCAGGTCTGGCAGCATTGGTGGAGAGACAGTAGACTTAACATCTTGGGTCCATTGACCCTTCAGAACTGTATCTACAGGTGCTGCCAGACCTGAATTTTTCCAGAATTTTCTGATTTTGTTTCTGATTTCTAGCAGTTCTTTCGGTTTTTTTTTGTTTTGCATGTTTAATCCTGATTCCCTACTTTTGAAACTGAGATAGGAGCACTACGAAGCTGTGATGCGACGCACCTTGGAAAGGAGCCAGCGCTTGGAGCAAAGGCAAAAAAGATGGTCGTGGGGAGGAGCTGTAGCAACTGAGAAGGAAAGCTCGAATGGTAAGTCTGACTTAGACCTGCGAATCAATTGCTAGGCATAATGCCAACCAGATGGTGTTTTTAAGCTGTGTTCAGAAGGATGTTTTACTCACTGATATTCATTCATTAATTTACATTAGTATGTAGAAATTTAATATTATACTTCAGAGCGTAGAACTATCACCCAGCAGAGTGTTGGGAATAAAGTGCAATAGACATGTCATGAGGAACCTTTTATTGAAGTTAATGAGAAATAACTGATCCGAGAGGTGTGGGTGGGGAGTTAGGAACGCTACCCCAGCAGTAATGAATCACCAGTTGTTGGAGGGGGACTGATCCATCCTTGTTTGGAGAGTAGAGGTCACAAAGTGGATCGGGAGACTGAAGCTGGTTAGAGACATTGGTTCGGTATAGTGGGGGTGAGAGGGAGGCAGTAAGGGGTCTCACTTGGGCAATCTTTTCAAACTCGGTGCATTGAGGGGTGAACTGGGTGGGGTGGAGGTTAATGTGGACAGGGCAATAAACTTACTGTTTTGGAAGTACTCACAATACAGAGCAGAGTCTTCTCTATTCCAGGATTGTATTCTCAGCACCAGAGCCATCCTGTAATTTACATTAGCGCAGCATTCCAGAGATGACATAAATCACCTGACAAACCATAGCTAGGAACTTGGGACCACAGAATGAACTGCTGCAATCCCCCATTACACCGATAACTTGTGGAATTTCATAATCCTGTCATCTGTAAAAACGTCACATCAAGGTTTCACATTTTAAGACATTTACTGTAACAATGACACACAGTTGCCTAAACACAAACTTTGTAGGCCAGTTTTATAGTACAGAATGGAATCTTGTTTTTTAGCCCAACTGATCAAACGTGTTTGACAGATTTGTTTATAGACTGTAGGGAAATAGATGGTGACATCTTGCAAAATGTCCAGATTACAGAGGAGGAAGTGCTGGATGTCTTGAAACGGTTAAAGGTGGATATATCCCCAGGACCTGATTAGGTGTATCCAAGAACTCTGTGGGAAGCTAGAGAAGTGATTGCTGGGCCTCTTACTGAGATATTTGTATCATCGATAGTCACAGGTGAGGTGCCGGAAGACTGGATGTTGGCAAACGTGGTGCCACTGTTTAAGAAGGGCGGTAGAGACAAGCCAGGGAACTATAGACTGGTGAACCTGACCTTGGTGGTGGGCAAGTTGTTGGAGGGAATCCTGAGGGACAGGATGTCCATGTATTTGGAAAGGCAAGGACTGATTCGGGATAGTCAACATGGTTTTTTGTGTTGGAAATCATGTCTCAAACTTGGTTGAGTGTTTTTTTGAAGAAATGACAGAGGATTGATGAAGGCAGAGCGGAAGTTGTGATCTATATGGACTTCAGTAAGGTGTTTGACAAGGTTCCCCATGGGAGACTGATTAGCAAGGTCGGATCTCATGGAATACAGGGATTACTAGCCATTTGGATACAGAACTGGCTCAAAGGTACCAGACGGAGGGTGGTGGTGGAGGGTTGTTTTTCAGACTGGGGGCCTGTGACCAGTGGAGTGCCACAAGGATCAATGCTTGGTCCTCTACGTTTTGTCATTTACATAAATGATTTGAATGCGAGCCGAGTATAAGAGGTATAGTTAGTAAGTTTGCAGATGACACCAAAATTGGAGGTGTAGTGGACAGCGAAGAGGGTTACCTCAGATTACAACAGGACCTGGACCAGATGGGCCATTGGGCAGAGAAGTGGCAGATGGAGTTTAATTCAGATAAATGCATTTTGGGAAAGCAAATCTTAGCAGGACTTATACAGTTAATGGTAAGGTCCTAGGGAGTGTTGCTGAGCAAAGAGAATTTGGAGTGCAGGTTCATAGCTCCTTGAAAGTGGAGTCACAGGTAGATAGGATAGTGAAGAAGGTGTTTGGTATGCTTTCCTTTATTGGTCAGAGTATTGAGTACAGGAGTTGGGAGGCCATGTTGCAGCTGTACAGGACATTGGTTAGGCCACTGTTGGAATACTGTGTGCAATTCTGGTCTCCTTCCTATTGGAAAGGTGTTGTAAAACTTGAAAGGGTTCAGAAAAGATTTCAAGGATGTTGCCAGGGTTGGCGGATTTGAGCTATAGGGAGAAGCTGAACAGGCTGGGGCTGTTTTCCCTGGAGGGTCGGAGGCTGAGGGGTGACCTTATAGAGGGTTACAAAATCATGAGAGGCATGGATAGGGTAAATAGACAAAGTCTTTTCCCTGGGGTGGGGGAGTCCAGAACTAGAGAGCATAGGTTTAGGGTGAGAGGGGAAAGATGTAAAAGAGACCTAAGGAGCAACCTTTTTCACGCAGAGGGTGGTACGTGTATGGAATGAGCTGCCAGAGGATGTGGTGGAGGCTACTACAATTGCAACATTTAAGAGGCATTTGGATGGGTGTATGAATAGGAAGGGTTTGGAGGGATATGGGCCGGGTGCTGGCAGGTGGGACTAGATTGGGTTGGGATATCTGGTCAGCATGGATGGGTTAGACTGAAGGGTCTGTTTCTATGCTGTACATCTCTATGATATACCCATTCAAATGATTCCTACTACCAAATGTGTATTCATAGAATCATAAAATTTTACACGGCAGAAGCTGGCCACTCAAGTCTGTACTGGCTTCTGAAACAGCTACCCAGCTAGTCCCATTCTCCAGCTCGGTCTAACTTTTTCGCTGACAACTTTAAAGTTGTGGCCTCTACTACTGAGAAAGCAACTAATTGAAACCGAATATCCTCCTTTACCCTGTCAAAAATGTTCATAATTTTGAGCACCTCAATAATTGCCATTCTTTATTTTCTGAGTGTGGTAACTTCAATCTTTTAAACTGCTGTTTGGTGTAGTTTGATTTCCTGGATACCCTCACTTTGGCTTTTCTGCACTGTTATGATTCTGAGATTCCTTTGGTCTTCATTTAACTCCATATGAATTAGGTCTTCTCACTTTGAGCATGAGTTTTCCCCAGATTGCTACATAGCTGTTTGTTGACATTTTAGCCTCCAATTGCACTTCTATCCTGAAACCAGGTAAACCCAAAATGCGCAGTCTGTAAAACTTGAGGGAAGTCTGTTATCTGATCTGGATAGTGGTGGCTTCTTCGTGCATCCTCATGACAATGTTACATAGCTCATGTGAGTCTCAATCTAGAAATGCTCATGAATTGGCTCAGAGGCAACATTCTCTTTCACCTTAGAACTAGCTAGACAGTTTCAAGCACAGCTGTTTTCATGTGAGCTTTCTCAAATGTTTGAGACTTGAGACTCTTAGTCTGTACAGTTAATCCACAAGCTGCTGCCACCAGAGTCTGATGTGCTATGACACATCTAGAACAAATACAACTAGAACCTGTGCTCCCTGGTCCAAATGTGAGGACATTACCACTGTATCACAAGAACGCTCACAGTCTGCTGCTGTAGTCACCAGCATAAATACCTTTCACCACCTCCTTATTAAAACAATAAAAATCTTCCTTTTTTTCTCTAACAAAGAAAGTACCCAGGCTTACTGTCAGACAGACTTCAAAACTGGCCACATACCCCTTTTAATTTTACCTTGAATCAGAGACCATTCCAAACATAGTCTTTTCCACCTCAAATATGAATGTCTTTGGATGCCAGCTTGTACCAGGTCCAAAAGGGCCTGAACTGTTAAGGAGATGTTTGTTCTGCTTCAGCCACAGAATTTTCAATGCAAGCTGAAATGGAACCCCCCTCATTAAACATGGGCTCCCTGATGTGCAGTACAGCATGTATAATGGTGGAGTTTGCAGAGGTGGTTTTAATAAGACTAAGGTGGGGAGTAGCTGAATGTGAGTGTATGGATCCAATGCGGATGATATTTTGCTGTGAGCAGTGTTGAAGTGAGATTTTGCAGAGGATGAGATGTGATGTTTCAATCAAAGACAAGCGACCACCATTTTGTTTTGTTTTGATTGTCTTTGTTAGCATTTATCAGGGATTAATCCCCGAGCTCAGTTCCTGTCATCATTAATCACCTTGTTTTTGCTGTCACCAATATTTATCTATTAATCCGTATTGATTTTGTTAAGTGATCATTTCTCTCTCGTTTAGGTGTTCCTGAACATTCCTTAACTCCACCTTTAAACTTGCCCGACTGCCCCCCTCCTTCCTCAGGCTCCCAGGCTTCCACTGAAGATGGTTCTGGTTTGGAACTGTGCTACCTGCTTGCTGCTGAAATTAATGCCTTAAAGATGAATATTAGTTAATGTTGCAAACTAACATTTTAAAACTGGAAAAGGAAACTAATCTCAGGCACTACCGGCATGTAATACTTGCTTTATTTTCCCCAGCGAATATTGGGGTATGGATGCATGCAGTTGGATTGTAAGGAAAGTTGTGAAGTGATATTTTATCCTGAAAACATGTTATGCTGATGTCGGTCTGATCTAATGAACAGGTGCTGCTTTAGGATTTAGAGACTTTCTGAATGAACTGAAGGTCAAGCTGCATTGATGCATACTTATCAATGACATTTAAGCCCACAATCTTTTTGAATTGCAGAGATTGTATCTTTCCATTCTCAACACCAGAATGTTATCTGGCTTACCTTAACGTTTATTACATTAAATATTCAATTGTGAAGTACCTGGATCTGTGAAGCTTCTGGTAACAATCCGTGAACATATTTAACTTGCTCTCACGCTATGTTAACAATGGTGTGGTACACTGGATCGAGGGTGCCATGTGTGGGAGCACCCCTCCTTGGGCATCATTTTCAATCCCAGCTTAACAGGACTTTCCCTCAGGCTCGTTTGTAAAGTGTGTTCGAATTTGCACGATCTGGTTATGAGAAGTACAAGACAGCTCAGAGCAGCCTAAACTGGAAATGTTGTGAGCCAATGGTAATTGGATTTTTGAAGTTGTTAGATTTGCAGGTGGCTTCACTGTAAAATGAGAGCACACTATCAGCAGTGTGCACCTCCTGCCAACAGTGAGCAGCATTCTTATTCCACTGCCCAAATCTGTCTGAGCACAACATTTTCAGCAGGACATAGCAACTTCACTCTTTTGCTCAAAAAGGCAAATGTTACACTGAGCAGGTTTAGATCAGAATTGTAACTAAAATTTGTTTCCATTTAAGTTGAAGGTTTTTATTTTCCATTAATTATTGACATTTTGATTTGAAGATTTTCAAACTCTGATTCTCCAGACCCAAGCCAAGAACATTCTTTTCTAATAAACTCAATAAATTGATGCAAGTTCTCTCATCCCAATATCTACTTTCAGGATAAAATATATCTAAGATATGCATGGTGTAAAGGGCTGTTACCAGTGCTGTACCTGGACTCCTCCCTCAAAGATGTTGAGTTTTATTTTCTTCCTGCAGTTGTAGACAAGCGCTCTACATCCACCAGCAGCCTCACAAAACAGGCACAGCCTGAGATAAGCAAGCGTCTGTCTTCATCTTCGACAGCACTTCCACACTCTCCTGACAAAAGTAAGTGGGCTGATCCTGGATTTGCATGCATGTTATAAATTAAATTATAGATTTTAAACTTCAAAGTATTGTGTTACTCTTCAGCAGATGGCCATCCTGTAATTGAACTGTGTGCCTTCACACCAAGCTACAAGGATAAACAATGGTAAACTGTTATCTCTCGAAGCTAGGGTGACTATTTAAATCAGAATAAGTGATTGCAAACGACTGATCTCTTGCTTGGGTTGAATGGACCTCCATTAAGACTTGATTCTTGCTATCCCTCACTCTCCTGTTGATCTCACATTTATTCATACAAACAGATGAATCTGTCTGGGAAGATGTGTGTTGAATGCAGTCAGCTTCAAATAGTTAAGAAGGGCATGAATCTCTCAAAATTCCAACCTTCTCGGCTCTGTAAATCAGTAATGATTGGTCTCTTCCCTTTATCTCAGTCCCAAGCTTCCCAGACCATTTTCTGAAACTGCCAGCTGCTATGGCATTGACCACTGTTTATTGGCTCTCAATCGAAGAGGAGAAATGTGATTCATCACTCTTTATCATATTTCTTGAAATGAAATTCTGTGAACAATGTTGACAGGAATGGTCACCACAGTGATTTCAGTAAAATGGTCCAGATATTTGTGTCTTTGCTGCTTTTGTGTGGAGCTCTGTCTTCTGAATGTTTCCAAATTGCAGAACTCAACTGGAGAATCTTTCCATAGATTACTTTGAAAATGCTTTACTATGTTTAATTTAATCACAGCCTAGAATGGTTACAGTAGCAGAATCCGTTTCTCTTTCTCTGCCATCGATGCCTCATTATTGTGACGACTATGACAATCTCCACTCAACCTTCTATCCTCTATAGAGAACATCCTCAACTTCTCTCATATAACTTCTGAACTGTAATTTCTCATCACTTGAACCATAATTGTAAATTTTTTGTGTTATATCCAGGATCATACCATCCTTCCTAGAGTCAGTGCCAGAGCCAAATGCAATACTCCAGTTGAGATCTAACCAGGGTTTTAGAGAGGTTCATTGTAACTTCCTTGCTTTTGAAATCTCTTTATAAAGCCCAAGGTGCCATATATACTTTTAACCACTTTCTCAAACTGGCCTTCCACCTCTGATAATATCTCAGCTAGTCATGTCAAATTGAAGTCCCAGCAGCCTCCACTGCTACCAATTTATCAAGTTTGTACCCCATGCAGTCTCTTGACTACGTACCCCTTCACTCTGACTTCTTCCTTGGTAAAGTCAGCTGTAAATCATTGATTTTGTACCTCACCCATGCCTCTTGCCTTCAAGTAGTCATCATAAGTTATTTTTTTGAAAAACCTTCTGGTTATCTTTGGATAGGCTCATTACTTTTCAAGCTGAAAGAGTTCTCCTTTTTTTCCACAGTGATTCAGGCAAATCATTGTCATTTGTAAAAGCTGAGCCTGAATCTCTTCCAGTTTTTCATCACTTATGCAGAAAAATGAAATGCTACAATTTTAGAACGAGGAGGGTAAAAGAGTCTGCCCACTTGAGAACCCAGGAGAACCTGAGAAATGAAATCCTGTTTGTGTAATACACTTCAGTTTCTAATGAATGTTCCTTTTTATCTCTTTCGTGAGAGATTTATGTAGCTTTGATAGAACACAGAACAGTCTAGCACAGGAGCAGGCCCTTTGGCTCACCAAGACTACACTAATACATGTCTTCCTGAACTAAAACCTTTTTACCTCTATGCAGTCCATATCCCACTCTTCCCTGCCTATTCAGATATCTGTCAAGATGCCTTCTGAACATTGCTATTGTATCTGCTTCCACCATCACCTCTGGCAGCACATTCCTGGCACTTATCATCCTCTCTGTAAAAAAAAAACCTGCCTCTTCCATCTTTAAACTTTTGCCCTATGTTCCATAGTGAGTGGCATTTCTATCTTGGGAAGAAGACTCTGACTATACATTCTCTCCATGCCTCTCATAATTTTGTATAACGCCATGCCAAATATCAGTAATAAGTCCATATTTTTCCAAATGTGAGTAAAAATCTTCACCATTTAACTGCAATTATTGTTTATCATCATGTCTCACTGTTTCAAATGCTGGAACTGGGTGGCTTATGTAATCATGGAGCTGAACCGAATCAGAAACACAAGCTTGAAACCTCCTTGTCAATCTTTTGTACATTCCTCACTAATCTGTGAACTGAACTAACTCGGAGTCCTGGGACTGAGCAAGTGAATGGGCTGGAGACTTACTCTTCTCTTAGCCCACACTAGCTCACCTTCAATCTGATGGTTTTTCACAAATACTGGAACTGCTGCTTCAAGACTAAGCTGAAAAGCTTTTGTTGATTGATTGGGGAAAGGACATCATGATGTGGCAGACTTGTTATATATTGTTTTGTAAACCAGATTGTGATTATAAACATAAGTTGTTCTATTCAGAGTTAATGATGATCTCATTCCTGGTCATGTTATTGAAGTGCTATGACAAAATTGAGGCTCAGTGAAGGCAGTTTGGCAAGTGAGTAGTTATTGAGGCTTTCATTGTCCATCTCACCTGATTCTAAAGGTCATTTGATCTTCAAATTACCTACTTAAGTATACAATGTCGACTGACAAATCAATGTATTGCTGAGAGAGCACCGCACTGTTGGAGGGTCAGTCCTACAATCACCACTTGGCAGTTCGATGTGTGTCAATGTGCTGCATCCACCTTGTGATGCAATCAGTTAGCAAATAACTTCAATTACAGCAAGTACCAGGTAACAGCAAAATCTCAATAATCCGAAGGTAAGAGAGACTTTGCATGGCTTCAGAATGCCCCAAAGCACTTATAGCTCCTGAAGTACAGTACTCTTCATGTGTTGCCACTGCTGTTGTGCGGATATAACCATTTTAAATACGGTGTTTCTCTGGCTGCTGAGTCGTGAACCTGGGAGCATAATCACAGGCTGAGGATTGAGCGAGTTTTGAGAAGATTTGCAGCTCAGGTTGAGGTGTTGGATGTAGGCTTGCTCACTGAGCTGGAAGGTTTGTTTTCAAACATTTCATCACCATACTAGGTAAGGTCCCCAGTGAGCCTTTAAATGAAGTAGTGAAGCATTTACCACCTGCTGGGATAAAGGACAGAAAATGACATCATCAACCCAAGGAAACCCAAACTATAAATAGAAAGCGGGCTACACCGCTAGTGCTTTAATTGGAGGCTCATTGAAGATGTTACCTAGTATGGTGACGAAGCATCTGGAAATGAACCTTCCAGCTCAGCGAGCAAACCTGCGTCCATAAGGATTGAGCATTTAAGACAGCTGTGACGTAACTCCTTCTCAGTACTGACTTTTCAACACTGCAGCACTCTCTCAGTACAGACCTTCTGACTGGCACAGCTCGGTAGTATCCTTTTTTTTCTCTTATAGGCTGTGACCATCCCTACGTTGCTGCACAGCCCTTGAACTGAGTGGCTTGTATGGCTAAATTCCAAATTTTACCCTTTGGTGGTGGGAACTGAACATGAGTCCCCAGGTGTTATGTGGGTGCCTGGATTACTAGTCCAGACGCAATAGAACTCCACTTTTGCCTTCCTGAGGAGTGCCAGTGTAGGTTTGTGTTTCCTGGTGTGGGACTTGAAACCACAATCCACTGATTCAGGTTAAAAGACCTGCCCGCTGAGTCACCGCTGCCACTTTTTCTGATGCTAAGGTGAAATGGGATTGTATGGGTTTAAGGTATAGTTCTAGTTCTTAGGTTGTCATTCATTAATCACTTGCCTTCAGTCATTTAACAGAATTTGAATTTGATTTTTAGGTGCGCCTTTGAAGAAAAGAAGTGCTTCATTAAACCGATTGGGTAGTAAAACCTCTCAACCAGAGCAGAGTGTCTCCCAGGTGGAACAAGCAGGTGCAGGAAATGCTTTCTAGCCACATTTAACATGCTGCTTTGAATAATTGTGAATGTTGCATTCCACCTTTTAAGAAAAATCAGGCTCTCTTGTAGTCATTTACTTGATCAGAGAATTATTTCAATCACATTATTATGTGCTTTTAGTTTAAACCCTGACACTAAAAAAGGATTAAGCAGTTTTGAAGTTTTGGAAGTGAGCCTGCAGGGTTTGGAGGCAGCTTTTGGTGTTGAAGATGTTGTGGGAATAATGAAACCATGCCATTGATTCTTACACACAGCAGACAAGAATAGATTGCCTAGCAACCCTCGTTCTTTATCTCAAACAGACAAAAAGGACAGTCTGCAAGGTGGCTACCAATTTGCATCAGACAGTTCCCCTGTAATATGATAAAAATATTTGCTGAATATTAAATGTATTTAACTTGATGCTATATGAATTTTTCTACTTTGATTTATTGCACTGGGTCTCAAAATTGCACCTGTTGCAACACAGAACATCTTGCTGATTTGATTATATTAATTTCTTCTCATTAGGGAACAAGTTCAAAGCTTTTACCTTTTCCAGATTGTTTGTGGTGACAGTACGAAAGGGCCTACATTGACAGAATGCAATCCAATCTGACCAGCTCCTGACTCTACCTGGACAGTTTTGATTTTTAAGCCTGTTGCACCCTGTTTGTGATTAACCTTTTTCAGTTTGGAATTCTTTTCAGTCGTGAAGTCTGCTTGCTGATTGTGTTCATCCAGTATTAACCCTCAAATTCACTAACAACTTTCTAAACAGGAGTATGACCAAAACTTCCCAATATTTTCCATTTCTACAGCTTACAGCAGGCTATGTACCTCTAATGTAACTTCCCCACTTTCTTAACACAGGCACAGTTATACAGGGAGCTGCTATTGTCCTCTGGCTACGTTACACCATTTACGCAGAGTAGAGTGTGGCAACGTGATGTTCATTATAGGTAGCTTCCTGAAGCTGATGCCTCCACGTGCTTAGAAGCAAGTTATTCTGCCCCCACAAATAGAGGCTTATTTGTTTGCTCAGACTGATATGTTAATTACACCCTGCATTTGCCAGTATTCTGTTTGAATGCACCTTGCTTATGTTAAAGTCAGCAGACTTCTGCTTATTTGTTAACGGCCAGCAGTGTATTTATCGGGACCCACCAAGCCTTTGTTATTCCCATGAGTTGAATATTGTTTACTGCCAGTTATCTAACTGGTTGGGATAGTGAAGTTTTTGTTTTCGTTTTTAACCCTTTTCTAGTTTTCTGTAAGCATTTGCTAACTGAACATGTTTTTGTCACAATTTATGTTTTAATCCTCGTCCCTTCCTTCTCTGACTCCGCGCGCGCACACACACACACACACACACACACACACACACACACACACACACACACATGCGCACCCCCCCACCCCCCAGTCAAAACTATGCTGACTTGCTTTTTGATTTATTCCTGCCCCTCAGCTCGGCGTTCCCAGAACAGTCCCCTGGAGAGTAACATCATCAGCCGTCTGCTAACCCCCACACAGTCCTCTTTAGCTAGGAGCAAGAGTGCTGCTGCTATATCAGAAGCTGGACAAAGTTCTGCAGGTAATTCTCTTCACCAAAGACAACATTTCTAAAAGCCATATATTTATTGAGGGTGATTGCATTAAGCGCTTTGCCTGCACACTGACCTTGTGGCTGCTCTCTGCTAATGTAGCTCAGTATTTTTATTCAGCTCAGGACCAAGAACCCCTCGCTGACTGGGGCATCAGCTCTGTCCCGATGGCGAATAGTGAAACTCAGTCACCTGATCTAATAAAGCCCAGAGTCAAAGAAGGTCCCACATTGGGCTTCGTGACTTGTGGGGGAGATGTGGGGAACTCCCAGAACAACCCCCCACCCCCTCCTACATGAGGGATGGTGCTGACAGGGGAGCTGTGGTGCTGGGGTGAGGGGTGGTGGGAGAGAGGGGTGGAAGCTGGCAGTCTGCAATACATCCATTGGTTCTCCTTTAACACTACTACTTCCTTGGGAGAACTCTAATAAATTAGTTAAGCATGATTTCTCTATCCAATAGTTCCTCCAATTTTAATAGTTTGAAAGATCATTAGGGATGCGATGGCCTTGTGGTATAATTTAGAACATTAATCCAGAGACCCAGGGAACATCTTAGGGAATGTCCTTCAAATTCCACCAAAGCAGATGATGGAGTTTGAATTCAATTTTTAAATCTGGAAATGAGGGTCTAATAACGACCATGAATCCATTGTCAATTGTCGGCAAAGCCCACCTGATTCACTAACTCCCTTTTGGGAAGGAAACTGCCTTCATTACCTGGTCTGGCCTACAGCAATGTGGTTGACTGTTAAGCTGCCCTCTGAACAATTAAGGTTGGGCAATAAATTAGGTTAGATTAGCTTAGATTACTTACAGTGTGAAAACAGGCCCTTCAGCCCAAACCGACCCGCCGAAATGCAACCCACCCAGACCCATTCCCATACATTTACCCCTTCACCTAACACTACGGGCAATTCACCTGACCTGCACATCTTTGGACTGTAGGAGGAAAACGGAGCACCCGGTGGAAACCCACGCAGACACAGGGAGAATGTGCAACTCCACACAGTCAGTGGCCTGAGGTGGGAATTGAACCCGGGTCTCTGGCGCTGTGAGGCAGCAGTGCTAACCACTGAGCCACTGTGCTGCCCAAATGTTGGCCTAGCCAGTGATCATCTCATCTGTGAATTAATTTTTAAAAATGTATTACACTGAACATAGCATGGATAATGATATCAGAGATTATTGAAGGTTAGATTCAGAGATACCTCCCAAAAAAGACAGATCATAACCCAGAATCACAATGTGTGTCAATAATAGTGATTCATTATGTCTCGTGTTTATCCAACTTCAGAATGTTAACCTCCTTGCTCCCTGTTACAGATGCTGATTGACATGCCATGTGTTTCCTGTAGTCTGTTTTAATTTCAGATTTCCAGTATTTGCAGTCTTTTGTTTTCTATTAGAAGAGGTTAATTATGCAACCAGTAGAAAAATAGAAGATGATAAACAGCACCGTGTTTTTGAATTGTATTTTAGCATTGTATTTCGGGCTTTTGTAGGTTGGTACAAACTCTCTGAGCTTGAACCTCCTGAGTATCACATGACATTACTTCAAATCCTGAAATGACTGACCGACCCAGGGATTGATTAATTCCCCAATCTCTGCTAGATCAAAAGGCTACTTAAGTCTCCAGTTTTCAAAATGTTTTGCTGCATCTCTAATCTGATAATTTTTACTGTCCTCTTTTTCTGTCTCCCCTATTTTTCTCTCTTGCCTTTCTTGTTTTCAGATCAGAAAAGAGTTCAGGTTAATCTAATGCAATGCTTCTAACATTCTTATAAATTTTGTTTTTGAATTTTAGCTTCAGTATTTTGTTGATTTTTTTTTAGTCCTGGCCATTGGAAAGAAGGAAGCAGCCACCTAACCCCCAGGCTTTCTTTATTTATGAGTCTGACATTTGATGTGACAATTGATGTTCTTGTTGTACAGGTCAATCAGAAAGGCAAACCTAAGGCTGCTGTATAATTTTCACATGCTCTCCTGGTTCCCCATCATTACATCTCTCCATCCCCTCTCGATATTTGTTGATCTGCTATAGAGTACAAGAACTAAGATGAGAATATTATGAATTGCTCTTTTCAGAAACACATTTTATAGCAGAATGCTAAAACTTGACAGAAGCATTCCAGCAAATTCATGTGTAGGTTTGAGAGTTTTGGTTGCTATTAATCACATTTGGTACAATGATGTATATATCAGTATGAAAATTAACAACTGGTAACAGGAAATACTCAGCAGGGTCTGACAGTAAATCTGGTAAGAGTGTTAAAAATCACAGAACACCAGGTTGTAGTTCAACAGGTCTTTTTTTAAGATTACCTAGAGTGTGGAAACAGGCCCTTCGGCCCAACAAGTCCACGCCAACCCGCCGAAGTGCAACCCACCCAGACCCATTCCCCTACATTTACTCCTTCACCTAACACTACAGGCAATTTAGCATGGCCAATTCACCTGACCTGCACATTTATTTTTTGGACTGTGGGAGGAAAACGGAGCACCCGGAGGAAACCCACGCAGACACGGGGAGAATGTGCAAACTCCACACAGTGAGTGGCCTGAGGCAGGAATTGAACCTGGGTCTCTGGAGCTGTGAGGCAGCAGTGCTAACCCCTGTGCCACTGCGCTGCCCTTCATCAGGTGGTTAAGGAGTGGCACTCCGAAAGTTAGTACTTCCAAATAAACCTGTTGGACTACAACCTGATGTTTTGTGATTTTTAACTTCATGCACCGCAGTCCAACACCAGCAGCTCCACGTTTTGGTGAAAGAAATGGAATGAATGTCTCAGGTCTGTCATCTTTCTTCAGAATGAAAGTCTGACACAATCTTAACGACCTGAAGCATTAATGTTGTTTCTCCCTCCATGCTGCTCCCTGACCTATGGAGTATCTGTTTTCATTTCACATTTACAGCTTTTGAATCTGTGTGAGATCATTCATTACCAATTAGCCAATTTGAAAAGACTTTTGAACTCTTCAGTATAGCTAAGAATTTGGAAAAATTGCTTCATTTTGCCCGGTCTGTCCCAAGTTCCAATCTAGCCAGATAGGAAGAGATGTTTAACTGTTGGGGAATTGGTGAAAATCTGAAAAAGAGATGCGTTTTTGTTAAAAATTGGAGTCCATTCAAGTAATAGTTTATTCTCTTGTTCTGACAAGTAGTTGCAGATTTTGTTTTTGATGTTCTGCTTAATTTTCATTGATCTAAAATCTCTCCATTTGCTGCTTTTTACCGTCTACAGCATATTTTGTAAGTCCTGCGTTTTGCTATGGAATTTTCTATAATCATTGCACCTGGCAGCTGAATGTTCAGCCTGGCTGGAACATCACCATGGCTGCTGCATGGAACCCAGTGCTTTTCCCATTGCTGTTTAATGTGTTTTTAACTGTTTAACGTCTTACAAAATGTGTTCTGTTTTTGGGGTGGGTAATGATGTTTGGGGTACAGCCATCCTCATCGGGTCACTCAACAGGTGACTGCAAAACAAATGGGAGTGGCCCACAGGTTGCATGATCTCAGCCGGTAGCTTCAATAACTGTCCATGTGTCATGAAATCACTGTCTTCATCTTTCTCATTCAATTACAGTATTGTCCTGTGGTTTAATGCTTATTTAACTCGCTGTGTACAAATGGCACAAAACGTTTTGGCAATTGAAAGTCAATTCTATTAATTCCATTTTTACTTGATGTTTCTCCACCTTAATTACTAACCATAGCATGGTGATGGTGTCTGTTAATCAAGTGTGGTGGTCTGCACTCTGCTATTCATTTGTGGTCCTAACATGCACCATTTCTGTTTTTCTCTTTTTATTTTCTTGCTTTGCACTTTTCTTGCTTTCCTATTTCAAATTTTAACCTTGTAGAGTCTCATCTCTGTCCTCGTTCAGCTTCAGCTAGACCCGTCAACCCCCCAAACAAGCCTCTGCGTAGCCGGAGCACGGACCGACAGAACCCTGTGTCTGAAGCCTCTGCCAAAGACACTATGTCAGTCGAAGCCTCTCAGGTTAGTGGAAAGTGGGGCCATGTGTTGAACTTGTTTGAAAAGTATTTATTTGACTATCTTTCTGTTTGTGCCCATGTTTACATTGATTTGTTAGTGTGCATGTTTTTGTTCATGAATCCTTTGTCTACCTTAGCCAAGTGATTTCTTTTTACCCCACGTGGGATGGTAGGTGGGGCCTGGTTCAGTGTTCCACCAGAAAGATGACTCTTATTTCTGAGCAGTACATGAGGAAGTCTGAATTATTATATCAGCCTAGGATAGTAATGTGACCTTCTGAGTCAGAGCAGAGATTGCTGCTACTGAGTCACAACCAACATTTGTTCATACAGGCTGTATTCTTTTACATTCATTCCCAGCATGTTGACATCACTGGCTGGACCAGCATTTATTACTAATCCCTAGTTGCTCTTGAGAAGGTGGTGGTGAGCATCCTTCTTGAATCCCTGCAGTCCACATGCTGTAGTGATATTCAATGCTGTTAGGGAGAATTTTGACCCACCAATATCTTTGTATCCAGAAAGTTGTGTCATTGAGTGCAATTACATAATGATCATGTCATTGAATTAACAATCAAAGAATGATCCCAATATTCAAGTTACAAACTTACAATGGAAGCTGCAGAATTTAGTCCAGTTAACTAATTTAGTCGAATTTAAAAGTAAAAACTAAATCAGTATTGTCAGGTATGAAATAATTGGATTAAAGTAGTGGTGATTAAAGTAGTGATCAGTGGAATGTCACTGGATCTGCAGAAGGCATTTAATGAAGTCCTTCCTGAAAGACTGATTACTAAAGAGAAATTGCTGATCTAATGAGCAAATTAGCTAAGTGACAGAAAACAGGGTAAGGAGAATGGATAGAGTTATCAAACTGAACCTCAGCTTTTCAGCATTTTTGCTAATGACTCAGATGGAACAGAAACCCAGTATCTGAATGTATCAATGATACACAGATAAAAACAGCATTGTACACAGTCTCGATGGAACCATAAGCTCCGAAGAAGCATTGCTGGAGTGAATGAATGGGTGAAACTGGGCATATGGATTCAATGTATGCAAAGCTGAAAAATGTGTTCCAAGGAGCAGGAGAATCGACATTTCGGACATACGCCCTTCTTCAGGAATGAGGAGGTGTGTCAAGCAGGCTAAGATAAAAGGTGAGGAGGAGGAGCATTGGGAATGCAATAGGTGGAAGGAGATTAAGGTGAGGGTGATAGGCTAGAGAGGGGGTGGGGGCGGAGAGGTCAGGAAGAAGATTGCAGGTTAAGGCGGTGCTGAGTCCGAGGGTTGGGACTGAGATAAGATGGGGGGAGGGGAAATGAGGAATTGGAGAAATCTACATTCATCCCGTGTGGTTGGAAGGTTCCTAGGTGGAAGATGAGGCATTCTTCCTCCAGGTGTCATGTTGCAGTAGGTCTGCATGGTCTGGCGATGCAGTAGGCCAAGGATCTGCATGTCCTTGGCAGAGTGGGAGGGGGGTTAAAGTGTTGAGCCACGGGGCGGTTGGGTTGGGTGTCCCAGAGGTGTTCCCTGAAACGTTCCGCAAGTAGGTGGCCTGTCTCCCCAATGTAGAGGACACCTGCACCAGCCAATCCAATCGCCCATGGCTGAACACTTTAACTCCCCCTCCCATCCGCCAAGGACATGCAGATCCTTGGCCTCCTCCATCGCCAGACCATGGCAACATGACACCTGGAGGAAGAGCGCCTCATCTTCCGCCTAAGAACCCTCCAACCACAAGGGATGAATGCAGATTTCTCCAGCTTCCTCATTTCCCCTCCCCCCACCTTATCTCAGTCCCAACCCTCAGACTCGGCACTGCCTTCTTGACCTGCAATCTTCCTCCCGACCTCTCCGCCCCACTCTCTTAACCTTAACCTCCTTCCCCCATCGCATTCCCAACGCCCCATCCCCAAGTCCCTCCTCCCTACCTTTTATCTTAGCCTGCTTGGCACACCCTCCTCATTCCTGAAGAAGGGCTCATGCCCGAAACGTCGATTCTCCTGTTCCTTGGATACTGCCTGACCTGCTGCGCTTTTCCAGCAACACATTTTTCAGCTCTGATCTCCAGTATCTGCAGTTCCCACTTTCTCCTCCTTAATGTATGCAAAGGTTAGTTCACTTTAGATTTTTCACGTAAGTCCGTTTTATACAAGTTGAGTTAGTTTTTAAGTCTGATACTGAGATTTCTGTTATCCAAACTATTCTGGATATGGAACAAACGAGGAGCTTGGTCACAGATCAGCCAAGGTCTTTGTGAATGGCAGAATAAGTTAGTCGGGCCAAGTGGCCTGCTTTTGTTCCTTGGCGAATCCGGTGGGTCTTCGATGTGTTTTGAAAGAAGGCAATCTGCTTCCCTTCCCTATACCAATGGGATTGACTAGAATGGCCTAGCAAGCCACTCAGGCATTCCAAACTGCTCAGCATGCATCAGTTCAAGAAGGCAGCCTCAACATCAACATGTTTTAATGATTAATGATGTCCATGAAATAATTGCAAATTATCAGAAAAACCCATCTTGTTCATTAATGTCCTTAGGGAAGGAAACTGCCGTTCTTACCTGATCCGGCCTACATGTGACTCCAGACCAACAACAATGTGTTTGATTCTTAACTGCCCTCTGGGTAAATAGGGATGGGCAATCACTGCTAGCCTGGCTAGTGATACCCACATCCTGTGGGTGAGTAAATAAAAGTAACCTACTCGAGGCTGTGAGGAATGGGCAGACAGTGCTGGGCCTTGCCACTGTCATTTGCCTCAGTGAATAAAAACAAAATTCCAGTTCAGCCTTTACATTCGGTTTTCAAATCCCGGGGCTACCCGATAGTGATTTGCTAAGGTGGCTGACTTCCTGCAGTAAGTAGTGTTAGCCAAAGTGTGATGTAACCGAGCTGAGGATGATGTATGCTTTGTTTGGGTACAGCCAAGAAACATGGTGTGGTGGCAGTCAGGTATTCTCGGGATTGAGCCTGTGTTGATGATGGTGAGGTAGAGTGTGCACATCATTAGTTATTCCTTTGTGAGTCACCTGCAATCACTGTAAATCCCACTGTAAACCTGTGTGGTTATGCAGACAGGTACACATCCAGCCAGGTCTCTGCTTACAGCTGTATGTCAAATATGCCAACACTTTTACCATCCCTTCACCTACAGCCTGAGACTGAACTGAGGTTAAAAGGTTGAGTAAGCATTCTCCAATTTCCTGGCTAAGAGCTTCTAATTCTGACAGTTCTGCCCAGACACATTGAGATGGTTAGTGATGAAATGATTCTCATGTTTATTGTGAAGATGCCCATCACACCTCGAGGCAAAGTATATAAGCCCAAACTGCATCTGAAGTGTGCAGATAATATCCAATCGGAGCTGGACTGATGGGAAATGATATGATGCAAAATGGAACAGGGCATTTACTTTAGTAGATACTTATATTCCAGATCGCATCATTGTGTCATGAACGAGTGCCTGGGAAATGGTTAAGCACCAAATAGATAGAATGTATAATGGAATGATTGGCAACTTTGATATTGTAGACGTGAAATGATGTTTCACTGATGTGAACATCTGGTAATTGTAGAGCAAGACACTGATTAGCTATTTAATGTAGTAGTAATGGGCTTATTTGATTTGTATAAACAGAAACCGACTAAGGATAAACGTCCTTCATTTCCTGCGTCGTCAAACCGTAGACGCTCACCCTCACCAGTTTTGGTAAAGAGACCCCCATCACCGTCAAACTCAGGGGCTCGGCGACCCCCATCACCGTCAAACTCAGGGGCTCGGCGACCCCCATCACCGTCAAACTCAGGGGCCCGGCGACCCCCATCACCGTCAAACTCAGGGGCCCGGCGACCCCCATCACCGTCAAACTCAGGGGCCCGGCGACCCCCATCACCGTCGAACTTAGCGACAAAAAGATCAACATCACCTTCAACAACCAAGTAATGCAATAGATATTTCAAGATGATTTTATAAAACCATTAACCTGGTAACTGATGTTTATTCAGGGAGATCTATGGAAGTAGTAGAGATCAGCAATGATCAAATTAGACAGTGGAACAGGCCAAGGAGGCTGAATGGCCTCCTTTTGTCTTGAGCTATCATATTTATGGATGAACTGTCTTTTAGAGTTATACAAACCTGATGATAGATTCTTTGCAAAAATCTTCTAACATAAGCTGAAGGATGCAGCATTCTTTAGGCACCCCCCTCTCACTGGTTATAGGAGTTGGGAGGATATGTTACGGCTATATATGACTTTTGGAATATGACATTCAATTCTGATCTTCCTGCTATAGAAAAGATGTTGTGAAACTTGAAAAGATTTACACAGATGTTGCTGGAATTGGAGCATTTGAGCTATAGGGACAGCCTGAATAAGTTGGGGCTAATTTCCCCTGAAGCATCAGAGGTGAGGGGTGACTTTAGAGAGGTTTATAAAATCATGAGGGGTGTGGATAGGGTGATTAGCCAAGGTCTTTCCCCTAGGATAGGAGAGTCCAAAATTATAGGGCGTGGTTTAAGATGAGCGGGGAAAGATTTAAAAGGGACTTTAGAGGCAACTTTTTCTTGTCGATGGTGGTGTGTGTATGGAATGAGATGCAGGAGGGAATGGTGGAGCCTGGTGCAATTATAGTGTTTAAAAAGCATCTGGATGGGTGAATGAATAGGAAGGGGCTATGGCCAAATTCTGGCAAATGGGACTTGATTAATATAGAGTATCTGGTCAGCCTGGGTGAGTTGGACCGAAGGGTCTGCTTCTGTGCTGTATGTCTCTATGACTGTATGCCTCTAACTGGTGTGTCCTCATTGAGATTCTGTGGAAATCACCATGTGAATCAGACATAAGCTGTTTTTATCTCCCTTCGAGGGCTATCTATTGTCCTCTTCTGTGCAGCTCTCTCATCTTCCCTCCCTCCACCATTCCCACTTATCCCCACTCTGTTCTCACCTTTATTAAAGGTGGTACTTTGAATTTTCGCCAGTTTCCTAGAAAACATGTTTTCTCAACTCTTAAGCTTTGAAAGCAGGTGAACAAGTTGTTCAGTTTCTGGGGTCTGTCTAATCTATCTTCGCTCCCTAGTGTACTGCTTTTATTGAAACCCAGTTGGCTTATCACATGAAATGTACAAATACTGACTTGCATGGAGATGAGCTATTTGAAGTCCTTAGGTATCGGTTGCCCTCAGGCACTGTCACTTTGGTTTAGAATACTGAGTATTGGTCATTACCTGCCTGATACTCAGCTGCCACCCCGTACCCAAAGTCATGAGGGAGATTGGAGCTTAGGTCTATGCAACATTGTCCCCTTTACAGTGACTGAAATCCAATAGAGCTTGCACTAAATCATCTTAATATAACTCTGAATGTTTCCAGGTTTTTTCATTTTCAGGAAGGAATGTACAAATAAACTTTGTAGTGAGATGCTGGTATTTGATTCTACTTGGCTAGAATGTGTCGCAAATATTAAAGGAATTAAACCCAATGAAACATTTTTGAGAATTGCTTTTTGATGCTGAATTGTAATTGTGTTTTAAACAATGATATGGTTCTCTGCTCAGTGTAGCTGTCAGATCTTAATAGATTGCTTTTATTTAAATGTTATATCAATACCAAAGACTGTCCTCCTCCCAACAGATTCAAGCAGCACCCTGCATCCCCTCCATCAGCCCAAAAGCCTCTACCTATCCACCGACCTCCAGTTGCTACCTCTAGTGTGACTGCATCCAAAAAGAAAATTGAAAAGGAAGGAAAACCAAAGTCCTTACCGGAGGTTGGGGGTCAGGAGCACGAAATTCGGCACGTGTCGGAAAAAGAGTCCTCAGCAAAGTCATCGAACAAAACCAAAGAAACTGATCAGAAACCAGGTATGCCCCGATCACAAGGACTGACAAGAAACGCTTTTTTTTAAAGGAAACCTGAAGCAGTTTGTGGATAATAACAACTTGGTGAGACCTTGTGAATTGCCTGATTGAGAATACTCGGTCTGTAACTACCGTCTACATTTATATAGCACCCTCAATTTGTAAAATATCTCTAGATGGGTGCAGTTGTACAGGACATTGGTGAGGCTGCACTTGGAGTAATGTGTTCAGTTTTGGTCACCTTGCTATAAGAAGGATGTTATTAAACTGGAAAGTGTGGAGAAGAAATTTACCAGGGGGTTGCCAGGCTTCAAGAGTCGGAGTTATAGGGAGAGGTTGGACAAGCTAGGACTGTTTTCTTTAGAGCATAGGAGACTGAGGGGGATCTTATAGAAGTGTATAAGATCATGAGAGGTGTGTGTAGGGCGAATGCACTCAGCCTTTTTCCCAGGGTTGGTGAATCGAAGATGAGATGGCACCCGGTTTAAGGTTGGAGGGGAAAGACCAAAAGGGAAACAGAGGGTGGTATGTGTATGGAATGAGTTGCCAGTGGAAGTGGTTGAGTCAGTTACATAAACCACTCTTAAAAGGCATTTGGACAAATACATAGATAGGAAAGGTTTAGAAGGACATGGGCCAAGTGCAAGGAAATGGAGTTATTGTGGATATTTGTCTTTGTAAGCATAGTTTGGGCCAATGGGCCTGTCTCCATGCTGTAGGACTGTATGACTCTGAGTCTAACAGTCAAATATGAAATATAAATGTGAGCAAAGATTGACGAAACAGGTGACCAAAATCTAATCCTTGAAGAAAGCCGGTTTATTTCCCACACCAGTTGCTGAAAACAGTCGCTTTCAGCCCAAAAGTCAGACACTATAAGTTGTGAGCTCTTTGCTCCGTGCCTCCTGCAAGCAAGTGAGAGTATCTAGAGAAAAGATCGAGAAACGAGCCCTGGCAAACCAAAAGGATCATCTCAGGGACTCTGTGGACAGGGCCACTGAACAGTCTTCTCAGGTGTCCTTCCCCCCAGAACACCATCTTTTTTTGTCTTCCTGGCAGTTTGAGAGAATAGTGGGAGTTTATAATGGGGTTGGAGTTTTAACCAGTCGAGGTAATATAATGAGGCAGATTTAATAAATTATCTCAGTTAAAAAATAGTCTGCCGGGTAAATAGTGACCATAACATGGTAGAATTTAGCATTCAGTTTGGGAGTGAGGAACTTGGGTTAGAAACCAATATTATTAAATATAAATAAGTGTAATTACATGGGAATGGTATTAGAGTTGACTAGTACAGATAGGGCAAGCTGTTGAGAGAAAATGATTAATGAGCAATGAACCTTTTTTTAAGTTAATGACTCTCAGCAAAGATGTATCCCTGTGAGGAAGAAGGATTCTAAGAAGGGGATAAACCTACCATGGTTGACTAAGGAAGATAATCACAGTATCAAACAGGAAGGAAAAATATACAATGTGGCACCTTTAGAGGATTGGGAACGTTTTAAAACCAACAAAAAAAGGCCAAAAGAGAGAGAAAATAAATTGCAAAGACAACTTCACAAGTAACATGCATGCAAAGCTCCTTCAAATATATAAAAAAAGGAACTGAGGCAATTGTGAATGCTGGGATCTTAAAGAATGAGGTTATGGAAATAATAACAAGGAGCCAGAAGATGGCAGACAAGTTGAACGTATATTTAGCATCAGTCTTTATGGTGATGGGTACAAATATACTGAATTATCAAGGAGCTGAAGTGGGGGAAGGAAATAAGCATGGCTCTGAAACTCAATCCTTCTTCCAATAAAAGCTAACACACTGTACATCGCCTTAACAATCCTGCCAACCTGGATGGCAACTTTCAGGGATGACAGAGATCTCTCAGTTCATCTATACTACCAAGAATCTTACCATTAGCCCAGTACTGTTTTTATTCCTGTTGCTCCTTCCAAAGTGAATCACACTCACTTTTCCGCATTAAACTCCATTCGCCACCCCTCAGCCCAGCTCTGCAGCTTATCTATGTCCCTCTGTAACCTACAACATCCTTCAATACTATCCACAACTTCACTGACCTTCGTGTCATCCGCAAATTTACTTACCCATCCTTCTACGCCCTCATCTAGGTGATTTATAAAAATAACAAACCACAGTGGACCTAAAACAGATCCTTGCGGTACCCCACTAGTAACTGAACTCCAGGATGAACATTTCCCATCAACCACTACCCTCTGATTGGATGTAGATTTGCTCGCTGAGCTGGAAGGTTCATTTTTAGACGTGTCATCATCATGCTAAGTAACATCTTCAGTGGGCCTCCAGGCAAAGCACTGCTGATGATTCCAGCTTTCTATTTTTATATTTGGGTTTCCTTAGGTTGATGATGTCATTTCCTGTTCTTTTTATCAGCGAGTGGTAGATGGGGTCTAACTCGATGTGTTTGTTGATAGAGTTCCAGTTGGAATGCTATGCCAACCTCAATCCCATGCTTCCATGTTTTCTGCAATTGCCTGCTGTGGGGAACCTTATCAAACACCTTACTGAAATTCATATGCACCACATCGACCCCCTTACCCTCCTCCACCTGTTTGGTCACTTTTTCGGAGAACTCTAAGGTTTGTGAGGTACGACCAACCCTTCACAAAACCGTGATGACTATCCCTGATGATCTTATTCCTCTCTAGCTAAGTGTAAATCCTACCTCCTTAAAACCTTTTCCAACACTAACTACAACTGAAGTAAGGCTCACTGGTTTATAATTACCAAGGTTGCCCCTCCTTGAACAAGGGGACAACATTTGCTATTCACCAGTCTTTTGGCACTATTCCTGTAGACAATGACGACATAAAGATCAAAGCCACAGTCTCTACAATCTCCTTGGCTTCCCAGAGAATCCTCGGATAAATCCCATCTGGCCCAGGAGACTTAACTATTTTCAACTTTCCAGAATTACGAATACCTTATCATTCTGAACCTCAACCCCATCTAGTCTAGTAGCCTGTATCTCTATATTCTCCTCCACAACATTGTCTTTTTCCTGTGTGAATACTGACGAAAAATATTCATTTCACACTTCCCCTATGTCCTTGGACTCCACGCACAACTTGCCAGTACTATTCTTGATTGACCCTAATCTTTCTCTAGTCATTCTTTTATTTCTGATATACTTATAGAAAGCTTTAGGGTTTTCCTTGATTCTACCTACCAGTGATTTCTCATCTCCCCTCCTGGCTCCTCTTAGCTCTCTCTTTAGGTTTTTCCTGGCTAATCTGTAACACTCAATCGCCCTAACTGAGCCTTGACGTTTCATCCTAACATAAGCCGCCTCCTTCCTCTTGACAAGAGGTTCAACTTTTTTTAGTGAACCATGGTTCCCCACCTTGACCACTTCCTGCCTGCCTGACAGGCACATACTTATCAAGGCCACACAGTAACTGTTCCTTCAACAAGCTCCACATTTCAATTGCGCCCATCCCCTGCAGTGCCCTTTCCCATCCTACGCATCCTAAATCTTGCCTAATTACAACTTAATTGCCATTCCCCCAACAATAACTCTTGCCCTGCACTATATACCTATCTGTTTCTACTGTTAAAGTAAACATAACCGAATTGTGGTCAGTATCACCAAAGTGTTCACCGTCCTCAGAATCTAACACCTATCCAGGTTCATTAGCCAGTACTAAATCCAGTGTGGCCTTGCCCTTATTGGCCTGTCTACGTACTGTCAGGAAACCCTCGGGCACTCATTAGACAAGAACTGATGTGTCTAAAGTATTTGAACTGTAGTATTTCCAGTCAATATTTGGAAAGTTAAACTCCCCCATAACAACTACCCCATTACTCTCACTCCTATCCAGAATTATTTATGTTTCCTCTTTCCTTTCCCCTACATCTCTGGAACTGAATGCAGGTTTGCTCATGGAAGGTTCCGTTTCAGACATTTCGTCACCATACGCGGTAACATAATCAGTAAGCCTTCGGACGAAGCATTGGTGGTATGGTCAGCTTTTTCCCACATCCAGAAACCCTAGGCTCTCTTCTCCCCTGCCCCCCCCCCCCCCCACCACCACCACCACCACCACATCAAAGGAGTCTCAGAAATGACTGCCAGACTACTCAGACCCCTTGGCATCACGGTAGCCCACAAACCCACCAACACACTAAAACAACAGTGAATGAGCTTGAAGGACCCCATACAGACAATGAGTAAACGTCATTTACAAAATACCGTGCAAGAACTGTAACAAACACTACATTAGGCAGAAAACTAGCCACCAGGATACATGAACATCAACTAACCACAAAAACACATGCCCCATGTTCACTAGTATCTTTACACAGATGAGGAAGGATACCACTTTGACCAGGACAACACACCCATCCTAGGACAAGCCAAGCAGAGACACACGCAAGAATTCCAAGAAGCATGGCATTCCAACTGGAATTCTCTCAGCAAACACATTGACTTGGATCCCATTTACCACCCCCTGAGATAAAGATCAGGGGGCATAACTACAAATTGAGGGGTGATAGATTTAAGACAGATGTCAGAGGCAAGTTCTTTACTCAGAGAGTGGTAAGGGCGTAGAATACCCTACTTGCTAATGTAGTCAACTCAGCTGCATTAGGGAGATTTTAACAATCGTTAGAGAAGCGCATGGATGATGATGAGATAGTGTAGTGGGATGAGCTGAGAATAGTTCACAGGTCGACGCAATATCGAGGGCCAAAGGGCCTGTTTTGCGCTGTTTTGACATAGGAGATGATGTCACCAACCCAAGGAAACCTAACCACAAATAAAAAGCAGGCCATACCAGTGCTTCATCCGGAGGCTCACTGATGATGTTACCTAATATGGTGATGAAACATCTGAAACCAAGCCTTCCAGCTCAGTAAGGAAACCCATATCCAGAACCTCAACCTGAGCTACAAATCTTCTCAAAACTCACTAACCTCTGGAACTATTTGGAGGCCTACAGAAAACTCCCAACAGGGTGGTCATTCCTGTTTCTAATCTCAGCCCAGATTAGAGTGGTGCTGGAAAAGCACAGCAGGTCAGGCAACATCCGGGGAGCAGGAATATTGACGTTTCAGACAAAAGCCCTTCCTGATGAAGGGCATTTGCCCGAAGCATTGATTTTTCTGCTCCTCGGATACTGCCTGACCCACCGTGCTTTTCCAGCACCACTCTAATCTTAACTCCAGCATCTGCAGTCCTCACGTTCGCCTAATCTCAGCCCATCCTACCTCAGTAGACAAGTCCTCAAATGTCCTTTTTACGACCAGAATACTGTCCTTGACTTGCAGTGCCACACCTTCCCACTGTTTTGCCATCTTCTCTGTTCTTACTGAAACATCTAAATCCCGGAACGTGCAGCAACTATTCCTGCCCCAGCTGTATCCATATCTCCGAAATGGCTGCAACATCGAAATCCCAGGTACTAACCCATGCTGCTCGAAGGCTAGGTATGAAATTCGCTCCCTAAAGGCATCGTGGGTCAACTTATATCACATGGACTGCAGCAGTTCACCACCAAACACCACTCCTCCATACTGAAGCAGTCAGTGTCCAAATGCAGCAAGATCTGGACAGTGTCCTGATGGGCTGACAATTGGCAAGTAACATTCTCCCACATAAATGCCAGTCAGTGAGGTTGAATTGTGGCATTGCCATCACTGAATCTTCAACTTTCAACCTCTTGGGGTTGCTATTGACGAGAAACTGGACTGGACTAGCCACATAATTACTGTGGATATGAGAACAGGTCAGAGATGACCAGGCGAGCAGCAAGTAATTAGATTAGATTACTTACAGTGTGGAAACTGTAATGCTCCTCCTGACTCCCCAGTGCCTGTCCACTATCTCTAAGATATAAGTCAGGAGTGGGATGGAATACTCCCCACTTGCCTGGATGGGTACAGCTCCAATAACACTCAAGAAGCTCAACACCATCCAGAACAAAGCAGCTCGCTTTATTGGTACCATACCCACAAACTCTAGCCCCGTGACCATACATACACCGCGACCAACTGACGCTCAGTCGCAGCAGTGTATGCTATCTTTAAGATGCATGAAAAACTAACCGACACTCCTGAGAGTATCTTTCAAACCCACAACATTCCCATCTACAAGGTCAAGGGCAGCAAATACATGGGAGCACTACCCCTGCAAGTTCCCCTCCAGCCACCCACCATCCTGACTTTGAAAGGTATTGCTGTTAGCATCACTGTCGCAGCGTCAAAATCCTGAAACTCCCTGCCAAAGGACATTGTGGGTCAACCCACAGCAGGTGGCCTGTGGTGGCTTATAAAGGCAGCTCGTCCCCACCTTTTGAAGGGTAACTCGGGACAGGCAATAAATGCTGGTCCATCTCTCCTGAACATAGAACAGCACACATGGGAACAGACCCTATAGTTCACCATGTCCCTGTCCGCCATGATGCCATTCTAAACTAATCCCATCTGCCTGAACATGGTGTGTATCTCTGTATCCCTGCCTGTTAATGTATCTGTCTAAATGCCTGTTAGACATTGCTATTGCATGTGTTTCTACCATGTCTCTGGTACTGTGGTCCAGGTGCCTACCACCTCTGTGTAAAAAAAAAACCTTTACTATTACATCCCCCTTTAAACTTTCCCCCTTGAACCTAACCCTATGCTCCTAGTATTTAAGCCAGTTATGATTGTAAGAACTTGGTGCTCAGTTAAAAAAGTGAGCTCCCTAATGTGCAAGTACTTGGAATTTAGTAACACCATTAACGTTGCTTCTGTCTCTTGCTTAATTTGTGGGTAATTTAGCAGGAACCTAAAGATACATGAAGCTTATGCTACAGGCTTCCCCATATCATCATCATCATCATCATCTATCAGAAACAACAACAAATTGTGGTATGGGGTCCTCGTGGGTCAAAGCAGCATCTCTGATCAGTGCTTCCATTTTTCCTAGTGCTGTCTGACACTCCGTCCCAGTCTGTTCTGTCTGTGAGTTGTTGATACAATGGAACAAGTGTTTTAGCTAAATTGGGGGTGGACTTGATCATCTACAAAATTATTGTGTATTGTTCTACACTTTCCTTTGTCCTTTGGTTTCTTTGCTTTCAAAATCCCCTCAACCTTCTCCCGTGTGGGTTGGATATTTTCACCATCTAGTGACGATTCTGGTATAATACAATTGACACCTTGTGTTGTTTAGTTTCACCATTTTTCCTGATACAACCCCAAAATGTGTTTAACCTTCAAGCATACTCTTTCTGTCTTTCTGTTAATTAGAATATCACTGAAGACGCTGCACACTCCTTTCACCTCAGCTCCTGATCCACGACATGGTGAAACACTGCAGCATCAGTGCACATCACAAATGATAACCTTTGCTAATAATACAGCCCTTTGTGTGTGTGCGCGTGTGTGTGTGTGTCAGTAGTAAGCAGTTTCTTAGGTTTGTTGGTAATTATAATTGAAACTACGCATTTCACAAATCTCATTTTTCAAATCCAAAAATAAAAGTTCATTTGTAGGCAGTAGGTACGTACCATTCTGAATAATTTAGTTTTTACTCTCCAAACATCTGAACTGACCAGTCTGCTTTTTGTACAATGGCTGCAGGCCCATTCACTGCTCTTCTCATTCTTAATTTCCCCCCTTTTTGTTCTGATTTATTCAGCTCCTTATGTGATACCTCTCTCTCTCTCTCTCTCTGCATGTGGTACTGGCTCGTGCTTTGCAAGATGGCAGCTCTATGCTGTCTTACACCTTGGCTTTGGCCTTGAATGCCTAATTTTATTATTAGTTCTGCCTTTCTCTCAGACCAATTTGTGCTCGCTCCGCACTTTCTTAGACTTGCATTTCCTAATCCCTGTTATAAATAACTTGGCTAATTTTAACTTTATTTTCTTTAGCCAATTTCTTCCCATCACAGTAATTATTCACTCCAGTGATGAGGAATAGACTGTATTCTTCTACTGTAACACAGGCTTCACAGATCAGGAGTAATGAGCCAGTGTCACACCAGATTAGTGGAAGAAAATGTGGCTTGAGTCCTCTTCTTCCAGTATAAGCGACATGGTTACAGCTGTAACAATGATGGCAGTCAGTTGTAAATCCCTAACTTTCGTTTCTACTGTAGATGCTGGGATCTGCAATTATTGGCATATTGCTGCTGCTGCAATTCCACAGGTTTGCTGCGACTAAATTTCAGGGCTTTTTGCCCTGGGGCATTCACATCCCTGCTGTTGGATCTGTTTCAATTACCCTTTCATGCAGAGCATTCCAGCTAATGTTTCATTTATAAGAGAAAATCTAGTCTCACACCTAAGATTCAAGTAGATCATAACAATGGGTGATGTGCAGTGAAATCTCTCATACTTTTCGTGTACCCTTTTTTTGTTCACTTATTGGAACCTTTTTTTCTGTCCTTGTTAGTTTGAAGATATTCGGTATTGATTAATAAACAATCTTTCCACAGTGATCAACTTTCAGTGCATAGAACTTACCTTATCCACTGCTGCTGTATTGAGCTTTGGTCCTAAACTGAGGAAGGTAGCAGAGTTATTCCATTTGTCACGCTATCTTTGTGAGGTTAGAAATTTCAATGCCAAATTCACAGGCACACAGAACTGACCTGAGGAATTCTAAGCTCAATTCCCTGGCAGCCATCTGAAGGGAGACCTTTATTCCTGATCTGATGTGGAAACTCTGCAAACCCTTCTTAACAGCAATTATAAATTGCAAAGCCAAGTCAAGCATTTACAAACTGAGTGAATGCACACAGCACTACAGCCTGTATTCTCACAAATGCATATGGTTATGAAATGAAGCAGTTTTCCAGGAATGTAAAATGACACTACACAGCATTCCAAATACCTGTGCTATTTTCATTGAGGATGGTGTAAATGTTTGAATTTTGAGAGTATACTTGTCAGCTGATTGTACTCCAGCTCCAACTATGTTAAATGAAACTGTTAGTACGCTGGAAATGAAGCCCCCCTTTCCCTGGAGTCATCACAGAAGCTGAAGATTTTTAGAAATATGCAAAGATTCCCCAATATACTGGACTTTCTTATGCAGGTTGACAGCATAAAGCAAGTTTCTGTACTTAAAAACTATTAATTAGCACAAGTAATTGAACTGTCCCTACAAGTAAACCTTTGAGTTGTCAGCATATAACTCTACAAATTAAAACTGTGATACCTTAAACTTGAAAAGCACAAGCTATAGACTGGTATAACAATTCAGTGTCATGTTCACAGGGTTGCTGAGATTATTCTTGTGCTACTCAGAGGACTGTGTGTTTTTGTGTGTGTGTGTGTGTGTGTGTGTGTGTGTGTGTGTGTACATTCATTCGTGGGACATCGGCACTGCTGGCTGGCCAGTACCTTGAGAAGGTGGATGGTGAACTGTTGCCTTGAACTACTGCAGTCCATGTGCTGTTGACTATCGCACAGTGTTAGAGAGGCAAGGATTTTGACCCAGTGACACAGAAGAAAGTGGAGTGCTTCTCAGTCATACTTCTCTGGATACTTTCACTCGGTTTGTAAGAGGCACAGGGAACTTTGAAAGTTCTGATTTGTGGATTACCAGCCACAACTTAGAGCAACTGGTGAAGGAAAGCTGGGCTGGTTTTCTTCAGACTTAATGTGACTTTTGTTCTACAGAGACCAGAGAGAAAACTACTGGTGCCAGTCTGAATAGCTTCTCTCTCTCGTTCATAGCCCCAAGCTGTGCAATTACCTGAGACCCAATCATTTAGTAGTTGACTGGCAGAAACCATTTGTTGTTGATAACTGGTCATTGTCCACAGGCCATGCAGCGATCCTTAGTTTTTAAAACCGTTCTTTTCTTATTTTCATTCTATAGTTGGCACAAATGTCCTGGGTGAGAGATTTGTTTGTGTGGTTTGGGAGGGTTTAATCTAGTTTGGCAAGGGGATGGGAGCCAGAGCTACATATCCCAGAGGGGGTTAGTCGTAGATGGGGCAGTGACAGGATGTAGTGAATCTATGGGGAAGGTTTTTCATGTGATGAAACAAAGGGATTAGTTAAAGTGTGCCCGAGTGATGAATTTAGAGCACGGATCAGTAATTGGGGCTATGATGTCGTGGTCACACCCGAGACGTGGGTTTCAGAGGGGCAGGATGGGTTGGTAGATATTCCAAGGATTAGACCGTTTATAAAGAACAGGGAGAGTGGAAAAAGCGGGGGAGGGGTGTAGCATTGCTAATCAGAGAATGCGTCACAGCTACAGAAACAAAGGTTGTTGAGGAAGGTTTGTCTACTGAGTCAGTATGGGTGGAAGTTAGGGAACAGCGGGGAGCAGCCACCGCATTGGGGGTTTTCTACAGACCCCCGAAAGCAGTAGAGAGATTGAAGAGCTCATAGGCTGGCAGATTTTGGAAAAATGCAAATGTAGCAGGGTTGTTGTTATGTGGAACTTCAACTTTCCCAATATCAGCTGGAACCTCCTTAGTGCAGATGGTTTGGATGGAGCAGTTTTTGTCAGGTGTGATCAGGAGAGTTTCCTTACTCAGTGCGGGCCGATGAAGAGAGAGGCCATTTTGGATGACGTGAACAGAGGAGCTTCTCGTCAAAAGGGAAAACGCAGCTTACGTAAGGTAGAGGAAGCAAGGATCTAGCACAGCTTTAGAGGATTACAGGCTTACTAGAAAGGAGCTCAGAAATGGACTGAGGAGAGCCAGGAGGGGGCACGAAAAAGGCTTGGTGGGAAAGATTAGGGAGAACCCAAAGGCATTTTACTCATATGTGAGGAATAAGAGAATGCTCAGGGAGTAGGTAGGGCTGGTCAGGGATAGTGGAGGGAACTTGTGCGTGGAGTCTGAGCAGATAGGGGAAGTTCTAAATGAGTTTCTTGCTTTGGTTGTCACTAAGGAAAGGGACTTTGCCGTAAATGAGAACTTTGAGGAGCTGGGATACGGGCTTGAACAGATCAAGATTGATGAAGTTGGTGTGCTGGAAACTTTGGAAAACATTAGGATTGATAAGTTCCCATGGCCAGACCAAATTTACCCCAGGCTGCTCCGTGAAGCTAGAAAGGAGGTTGCTAAGCCGCTGGTGAGGATATTTGCCTCCTCACTGTCCACAGGAGTCATACCGGAGGATTGGAAGGAGGCGAATGTTGCTCCTCTTTTCAAGAAGGGTAATAGGGAAATCCCTGGCAATTACCATAAGACATAGGAGTGGAAGTAAGGCCATTCGGCCCATCAAGTCCACTCCGCCATTCAATCTCTGCCACTTACCAGCATTCTCCCGTAGCCCTTAATTCCTTGTGACATCAAGACCAGTCAGTCTTGCGTCTGTGGTCAGCAAAGTTTTGGAAACAATTCTGAGACTTAGGATTTATGACTATTTGGAAAAGTTTAGTGTGATTAAAGTCAGTCAGCATGGCCTTGTGAGGGGCAAGTCATGCCTCACAAATCTTATTGAGTTCTTTTGAGGAGGTGACGAGATAGGTCAAAGATTGAGCAGTGGATGTGGTGTATGTGGACTTCAGCAAGGCATTTGATAGGGTTCCCCATGGTAGGCTCATTCGTAAAGTCAGAAGTTATGGGATTCAGGCAGAGTTGGCTATCTGGATTCAGAATTGGTTGGGTGACAGAAGGCAGAGTGTGGTTGTAGATGGAAAGTATTCTGCCTGGAGGTCAGTGTTGAGTGGGGTCCCACAGGGCTCTGTTCTTGGGCCTCTGCCCTTTGTAGTTTTTATAAATGACTTGGATGAGGAGGTTGAGGGGTGGTTTAGTAAATTTGCCTATGACACAAAGGTTGGAGGTGTTGTCGATTAGTTTAGAGAGCTATTGCAGGCTGCAGTGCGACATAGACAGGATGCAGAGCTGGGCTGAGAAATGGAAATGGTGTTCAACCTGAATAAATGCGAAGTGATGCATTTTGGAAGGTCGAACATGAATGCTGAATATAGGATTAAAGACAGGATTCTAGGCAGTGTGGAGGAACAGAGGGATCTGGGTGTTCAAGTGCATAGATCATTCAAAGTTGCAGCCCAAGTAGATAGCATTGTTAAGAAAGTGTATGGTGTTTTGGCTTTTATTAATGGGGGATCGAGTTTAAGAGCCGCAAGGTTTTGCTGCAGCTCTACAAGAGTCTGATGAGACCACACTTGAATATTGTGTCCAGTTCTGGTCACCTTATTATAGGAAAGATACAGAGGCTTTGTAGAGGGTGTAAAGGAGTTTTACCAGGATGCTGCCTGGACTGGAGGGCTTGTTTTATGAAGAGAGGTTGACTAAGCTTGGACTTTTCTCTCTGGAGAGGAGGAGGAAGGAAGGTGACCTGATTGAGGTATACGAGGTCATGAGAGGCATGGGTGGAGTTGATAGACAGGATTGACAGGCACGAGGGGTCATAGTTTGAAGATATTAGGAAGAAGGTATAGAGGAGACGTCAGAGGTAGGTTCTTGTGAATGCATGGAATGTGTTGCCAGCTGTGATGGTGGAAGTAGAGTCATTAGGGACACTTAAGCGACTGCTGGACATGCACATGGATAGCAGTGAGTTGAGGGGTGTGTAGGTTAGATTATTTTATTTTACATTAGGGTTAATCCACGGCACAACATTGTGGGCCGAAGGGCCTGTTCACTGCTGTACCTTTCTATGTTCTATAGTTGGAACTACAGGAAAAGAACAAAAACATGGTTTTTACATCTCTCACCACTGAATTTTACTGTAGCAAAGTCACGTTTTCTAATTTGTAGAATGGCTAAGCTTTAAAGCAGAAGCATAATGAAGGAGGCTTTAGCTTGAAGTGAAGAATTTTTTATTGTTCATTGTGTAAAATGCATGAAGCATCCTCCGTGTTTGCTGCAGTTAGTGATCCTTCTAAATTTTCTTTGTCGCAGCTTGTTTATTTCTTTATTTCAATTCATGGTGGGGCTGGAGGTCGGAGCAGGCCTTGTATATGTAGGTTCATTTAAAGGAACCATTTGTGAGCAGCCTTCACAAATGCTGTATGGCTTTGCAAGTGTTCAACATAGAACCGAAATTGCTGACCACTTAGACTTCACTTGCTATCAATTGTTCACTTGCTGTTAATGCTTTAACTTGCTATTGATGCTGCCGCAGGGACCACATCTGCTGAGGAAGCTGCGAGAATCTTAGCTGAGAACCGGCGTCTAGCTCGTGAACAGAAGGAGCGTGAGGAGCAGGAGAGACTTCAGTTACAAGAAGCTGAGAGGTGAGTAGGGTGTATGATTCAATACCACAAACATTTCTGTCTGTCCTGTAGTTGCACACTGTTTCAGATTCAAGCCATGCATTCAATCAACTAGAACTGTTCCCATAATTTTCATTTAGATTTGTATACCTAGAGAGATCAGTATCTTTTCTGTCATATCGAATTCCCCGGAAAGCTGGTGATTCATTATGAATGAGTTCTGATTCCAGCTGATTGAAATACTGGACGTCAGATCCTAGCATGAAATTTGTCGTGACAGACCGTAAGTTTAAGTTTGCAGTTGGTTGCTGTGGTGGTCAGTCAGTGAAGCATGTTCCCGTGAGGCTGCAGGCATTCTTTCATAGAGCATGAGTTCATTATCGAGAAGATGAATAATAAAGCTGCATATACGCCATAGTTAAAAAGACCAGAACAGAGATAACAAAACAAATTGAGATTGTTTGTTTGCCAACGCTATCGTTTTACACATACTCAATTCCAGAGAAACATCACTCCTACATCAACTGAGTTTTTAAACTAACTGAATATTCCCAGTTTCATTTCCTTGGACTACAAAAGCAATTGTATGATTCTTTTCCAAATCCACTGCCTCATACTGTTCAGATAGCCCAAACTGTTTTCAGTTCTAACAACGTGAATTTTAATCTAAATGTCCAGGCTGGGATGAATCACAAACTACCCTGAATTAAACATGAATTATCTTGCTAGAAGAAAACTCGAACTTCTTTCTGAACCAAGCTCCTGAGCTCAGACCCTCAATCATCTAACTCTGAAATTAAACCGATGGTCTTGGTGTGTTTACATTCTCTTTCATAACCACAACAGTATATGTTCCCGTGAGTTACTTGACCGCAGTCACCTGATTTGTTAGGATTGATGCACTTAGGTCACTGTTCCAAATGACATTGTGACCATTTTTAGAAAGTCACCTTCACAGAACTGACCCATATCTATCTGCTGTTATGTTGAAATCCAATTCCCAAAATATATCTAATGCGCACCTTTGATCATAAGCCTTTTGTTTAGAATGTTGAATGCTCAATAAGGACTGCACTCAGCCTGTGGAGTCCACATCATTCATGACGAGTACGGTTGATCTGTTCATCCTCAACTTCACTTTCCTGCCTTTCCCCATAACCCTGGATCTTACTGATGAAAAATCTGTCTCTGCCTTGAAAATCTCAAAGATCCATCCCACCCTGGCAATGTTTTTCTACAACCTCTACCATCAGGGAGTAGGTACAGAAGCCTGAACGGTTTTGTAACAGTTTCTACCCTACTGTTGTTTAGAATATTGAATGGACTCTCAAACTCTTCACATTCAGCTGTAGCAGTGTTTTTGTTTTTGCTGCTGGTTACCTGTTGTTTGCTTATGGATGCGACCTAACTCTGTGATCTGCCTGTATCGCTCACTGTGCCTCGGTACACGGGACAGTAAATTCAATTTAACTCAAAATACTTAATGACCAACAATTCCACAGATTCACTACCTTCTGAGAGAAGAAATTCCTCCTCTGTCTTCAATGGGTGACCCCTTATTCTGAGTTGATGCTGTCTGATCCTAGGTTGTCCCATCAGGGGAAATAACCTTTTCTCATCTACTGTGAAGTTTTGTGAAAAGCTGCTATCTTTCAATAATTTTTACTAGATTACTTACAGTGTGGAAACAGGCCCTTCGACCCAACAAGTCCATACCAACCCGCCAAAGCGCAGCTACCCAGACCCATTTCCCTATATTTACTCCTGCACCTAACACTACGGGCAATTTAGCATGGCCAATTCACCTGACCTGCACATTTTTGGACTGTGGGAGGAAACCAGAGCACCCGGAGGAAACCCACGCAGACACGGGGAGAATGTGCAAACTCCACACAGTCAGTTGCCTGAGGCGGGAATCGAACCCAGGTCTCTGGTGCTGTGAGGCAGCAGTGCTAACCATTGTGCCGCCCATAATAATGTTGCCCCTCGTTCTTCTATATTCCCATGAGTACAGGCCCCACCTACTCAACCTGTCATCACAGAGACAGACCCTCTGTTCCTTATAACAACATAATGAACCTTCTTTGAACTGCTCCCAGTGCCAGTACAGGCAGTCTTCCTACAGCTACATTCCAGTGAAACCTTGCTTGATTATAAATAATGAGGCCTATGGGGAAAGTGAGTTAAGGGCAAGACCAGCACAAAATATCACTCACGAACACTCAAAAATCACCCAAAAGCCTAACACAAAGTAAATCACGGCCTGAATGAAGGTTTAAATCATATTTATTAACGAAACAAACTGAATTTAACACATTACTTTGAAAATATACTGTTAATGCAGGGACAGAGGGTCATCATCGTCACCACCTTCAGGTGCAGAAGTGGATGGCTATGGTTGATTGTCTTCTGATTGTTTCTTGAGGGTTGTTTTATAAAAGGCATCCAGTCTTTGCTGTTTTGCCCATTTTCCTCTGTCTTGAAGAAGCTGTTCATAAGTTGCCAGATGATATCTTAATAAATGAACTGCTACCCTGCTGTGTCCTGCGTTGTAATCATTGTCCTCTAAGAACTGCAACTGTCTCTCGGTTTCCCTGATGATAGAAGACAAAAGTGAGGTGGAAAGCCCTCATGGTGCTGCCTCCTGGACGACTACTTTTTCATCTCCAGCTTCCACTTCCCCCTCAACAAAAAGCTATTCTCGATCAGCTGTAGAGAAGTCTTCACAGTGGCACTCAAGCTGTCCTTGAATATCCTCACTTTCCACAACTTCAAAGCCAGCCTGCTTTGCGAGGCCAGCACAATGCTTCTGGTTTTTGGGAGCTGTTCTGACCGTTCACATCCTTTAAAATCTTTTTTAAAAATCCAGGAGAAGCTGCTGCCAAACTGCGTACAGGCAATCCTCACTGACCTCCCCCAAGACTCCACAGTAATGTCAACAGCATTCTCGATGTTCAAGCTCATCCACAATTGAAGAACGCAGTCCTTTATTATCCCTGTCAGGAGCTGCAGTCAGACTCTTGCATGTGTGTCTTAAATGATCAGCTTTAAAAGCTGATATTGCACCCGGATCTATGGGTTGAATGAGAGAGGTTCTGTTTGGTGGTAGAACTAGCACTTTGATGTTTTCAGAAAGTTCACCAGTGGTGCCAGAATGGCTTGGTGCATTATCCAGGGTGAGGAGCACTTTGAAATCCAAATTCCTTTTTGCCTGCAATACTCACTAAAAAAATCTTCCAAAACATTTGCCCAATCACCCAATCTCTTTTTTGCTTGAGCTGAAGTAGACCGCTAGAGTGGACTTAAGATAACTCTTCAAGACTTGTGGATTGGCAGAGTGGTCCAGCGCCACAGCCTGAAGCGTTTAGTCTCCAGTGACATTGGTGTCCAGCAGCACAGTCAGCTGATCCTTTGCCACCTGGAGTGTGTGCTTCATTCTTACAAATGTAGGTTTTTACTGGCATTTGCTTCCAGTATAAACGTGTCTCTTCCAGATTGAATATTTGATATAGGGTGTAGCTACCAATTAACTTTACATTATGGAATGCATAGCAGTTCTTAAAACCAGCAAACCACCCACTGCTACCCCTAATGCAGCTGCATCTGCAGGATTTTGAGCTTTATTTTTTAAATCTTCACAATTGTAAAGGCTTTCACTTTTATGGTGAGAAAGATTATCCCAGATCACTTTTTTTGTTTGATATTTATTCAAACTCTTAGAAGCCTCTCCATTTCCTCAAGTTCCTTTGGCCGTGACCTCTCTGATTTGCTGGCACTCAGACTTGTTCCAGCAATATAGTTTGCTTTAAATCTTTTCCGTGTTGCCTGTAATGGTGTGTATGGTGTGTAATGCCTGTAATAGTGTGTATGGTAGACTCCTATTAAGTGAGCTCTATCACATTCTCTCTCTTTATGCTCAAAGTTTTATTAAATCTAGCTTCTCTTCGAGTATTGTAGCCTTTCTTTTGTGTACACTACCCGCAGTTTTATCACTTGGGCACTTATTGCTAATATTCTTGTTACTATGTCCTTCCATTTTTCCAAAAAAAAGGGGGGGTAACCTAGGAGTAGATTGTGAGATATGCAGGTACAAGAACAAATTCGGATGGCAGTGATATGTATAAGAGTAATGGAGTCCTGCAGGAATTATCCAAGAATATTCTTGTCTCCGACAGAGAGCCTGAGCATTCCTGAGTTTAGTTTTTGTGATGATGCTGCTCAGTCTGTAATCCTGTACCCCTCACGTGCTGACAGCAGCTGACATCGGCGCATGCACAGAGAACAAAGCATGCAAACCAATCACTGCTGGGATTGTGCTCTTGCAACCAGAGTGTTCTCTCAAATATTGTTCCCTAATTCTTCAGCAACGTTATAACCAAATCACGCTGTCAAAACAGTGTGAATTACTGGTATATCTTCCTCTAAGTAAGGAGCCCAAAGCTATTCACAGTATCCCAGGTGTGGTCTGAATAATGCATAGTTACAGTTCTAGCAAAACCGTCAGACTTTTATACTCTATTCTCATTAAAATAAAAGCCAACATAGTTTTACCTCCCTAATTACCTGCTTAACTTGGATGCTAGCTTTTTGAGATTCATGGGCAAGGCTTTCTGAATTCTGTCTCTATTTAAATGATATTAAGCTTCTTTATTCTTCCTGCTAAAGTGCATAATCTCTCATATTCCCACAATATATTCTATCTGCCATGACTCTGTATCTTCCTCATCATTTGCTTCCCACCTATTTTTGCGTCATTCTCAAAATTGGCATTCACTTTCCTCATCTAAGTCATATATATTGTAAATCATTGTGTCCCTAGCTCTGATCCCTATCACTGTCCACCCTGAAAATGCCTCCTTTATCCCAACTTTTTGTCTATCAGTTAGCCAATCCCCTATCCCAACTCGTATATCCAAAACCATGTGCTCTTATTGAGTTGCCATATTTATGGTACCCTTTCAGATGCCTTCTGAAAATCAAAATATATTACATCCACTGCTTCCCCTTTATCTGTCCAGCTTGCTGCTACCTCAAAGTATTCTAATAAATTTGCCAAGCATGATATCCCCTTCATGAAGTATTGCTGACTCTGTTTGATCATGTAATGTATTTCTAAACACTCTGCTATTGCATCCTTTATAATGTACCCTCGCATGTTCCCAATAACAGATGTTAAACTCATTGGCTTATTGTTTCCTTCCCTTTTCAAATAAAAATGTTACGTAAGCAGTTACCAATCCTCTCGGACTTTTCCAGCATCTAAGGATTCTTGGAAAATAACTACCAGTTCATCCACTATCTCTGTCATTACTTAGTTCCTTTTCATTCTCTGGGATGCGTCCCCTCCAGTCCAGGGACTGGATCAAGCTTTAAACCCATTGCGTTCCCTAAAACTTGTGTTCTCTATTGTATTTATTACATTTATTTCCTCTCCTTTTACCCTTTGATTATTTCGTAATGTGGAATGCTATTAATTTCTTCTACTGTGAAGACTAATACAATGTGTTATTCAATTCCCCTGCTGTTTTGTGATGCTCCATTATTATTTCCCCAGCCTCATTCTCTAAGGGTCTGTGTTCATTTTGGCTTCTGACTTTTTATATATTTAAATCTTCAGCTATTCATCTTGACATTTGGTCAGCATAGACAAGTTGGACCGAAGAGATTGTTTCCATGCTATATGACTCTACTTGCAAGTTTGCTGTCAAAGTTTGCATCTTCCTCTATTATTAACTAAAAGAGAAAATGCTGGACAATCTCAGCAGGTCTGGCAGCATCTGTAAGGAGAGAAAAGAGCTGACATTTCGAGTCTAACTGACCCTTTGTCAAAGGGTCCGCTCTTTTCTCTCCTTACAGATGCTGCCAGACCTGCTGAGATTGTCCAGCATTTTCTCTTTTGGTTTCAGATTCCAGCATCTGCAGTAATTTGCTTTTATTCCTCTATTACTTGGGTCACTTCTCTTGATTTGTACAACTTGCCCAATCCCCTGGTTTACCAGCAGGCTTCGCCACTTCTTTTGTTTACTTTGATTCTATCCCTAACTTGCCTGATTAACCATAATATTTTCTTTTCCCTCACTGGAATATATCTTTACTGTAATCCATGAACTGTTTGCTTAAACATCTGCCGTTTCTTTGTGCTAAACCCCTTTCTGAGTCCAATTCAATTCTACTCTCATTGCTTTGTAATTACTGTTAGTTAAATGCTTTTGTTTCTGACTCAAGTTTCTCCCCTTCAAGCTAAATTTGACCATGTTATGGTCACTGTTTCCTAGGGGATCTTTTACTCTGATATCCTTTATTAAATCTACCTCATTTAGCTAAAATGGCTATTATGATTCCTTTCAGAAGTAACTTTAAAGGGTATTTAACAGGGTAGTCGGAGGTGTGTGATTATGGTTGAAAAGCTAACATTATCACAAGACGATGGGCTGAATGGCAGTCGCCTGTGCTGTATTTTCTTTGAATTATGAGGAATGATTTTTGAGTTCCAATCTGTATTTGGGCAAAGGTGGAATTCTGCTGGAATTAAAACTCACTACAGAGGATATTGTGCTTTTTTTTTGGAAGGGTCAGAAAAGAAGAGCAAAAGAAGAGAGAAGCTGAAGAGAGGGCTCACAGGGAAGCAGAAGCCTATCTGCTACAAGAGCAGAGAAAACTGATAGAAGAGCAAACTCGGAGAAAAGCTGAAGAGGAAAGGATTTGTAGAGAGGAAGAAGAGAGAGAGCGTCTCTTGGATCTGCAGCTCCAGGTCAGAGTTCACACTGTATCAGCTGTGAAGTTTAGCTTTTTGTGGGTATGTTCTCAATTGTCTCATTAAAGCTTGGAGAACTGGTAAAGCACCACTGTACATCAAAACTCTTTCCTTTGTACCTAATTATAAAGACAGTGCTGGTTTTCTGTTGCAACAGTACTGTCTATGTAAAGGGGCTCTTTTGAAAGTGGGTCTGCTTGTCCTTTTTGATTTAAGAATAATAATACTTCAGTAGGTTGACACCCTGCTGTGACATTATAATTTTTACCCAGACTCATAGGTATGTTTTCAGATCAGTTTATTGAATAATGAACAGATTCTCATTGTTTTTATCACTGTTGTTTTAAACAGTGCACGTTGTATACCACAATACACAGCGCATCATGCTGCTGCTGCTACTTCCGAGAGGCAACATGATATGTTTGTAAATAGGCCCACTCTGAGGACATTTGTTCGATGGCCTGACAGCTGATTGTAATTCCTTTGATCCTTTGCTTGCCTGGAGAAAGGGGAAATGCTTGCCTTTTATTTGTCTTTTTAAATTGAAAGATTATTTTACATCAGTATATATGGCAGATGTTCACCAGATGCAAGGTTTATATTTTTCAGATGCAGTTTACAATATGGGTATCGGAAAGGTTGTAAACATTTAAGGGTTTCCTGGAACCTTACAGTTCAGAAAGTGACCATTCAGCCCATTGTCTTGCACCAGCTCTTTGAAAGAGATGTTGAATGCAACACGATTCAGGCTTGGGCTGACAAGTGGCAAGTAACATTTACGTCCTGCAAATGCCAGGTTCTGACCACCAGTAAAAGATAATCTAACAATTGTCCATGACATTCAATGATGTTACCATCTCTGAATTCCAACTATAAACGCACTAGGGTGTTACCATTGATCAGAAACTCAACTGGGATTGCTGCATAAACACAGTTGCTACAAGAGCAGGTCAGAGGCTAGGAATACTGCAACAACTGACTCCCCAAAGCCTGTCCACCACCTACAAGACACAAGTCAGGAGTGTGATGGAATACTCCCCACTTGCTTGGATGGGTGTAGCTCCAACAACACTCTAGAAGTTTGACACCATCCAGGACAAAGAAGCCCACTTGATTGGCACCACATCCGCTAATAACCACTCCTCCACCACCAATGCTCAGGAGATACTGTAGAAATTCACCAAAGTTCCTTCAGCAACACCTTCCAAACACATAACCGCTTCCATTTAGAAGGATAAAGGTAGCAGATATATGGAGATGCCACTATCTACCAGTTCATCTCCAAGCCACTCCTCATCCTTACTTGGAAATATATAGCCGTTCCTTCACTGTTGCTGGATCAAAGTCCTGGAATTCCCTCCTAAAGGGATTATGGGTCAACATACCACATATGGACTGCAGCGGTTTAAGAAAGCAGCTCACCATCACCTTCTCGAGGCCAACTAGGGAAGGGGAATAAATGCTGGCCTAGCCAGCAACACTTATGTCCTATGAATGAACAAAAGCCATCACCAGTATCAAGTACACAACATGAAGGATTTTCCTTGCAGTACCCTGGACTGTGAATAGAATAAGCATCAGTCTGTAGCTTGAGATTAAGGCAGAATTTCTCAGCATTGGTTCACTTGGGCGTAATCACAATCTTACAGATTAAGAGATCAATATATTTCAGGAAAGTCTCACCTATTCCCTGTGAAGGTGGTGGTGATGGAAAGCCAACAATGGCCTGGCACATGGTGCTTTGTCCTCTCCTGTTAACTAGTTGAGAATGTTTCCTGGGTTAAAACATTGAAATTAGGGCAATCTGTACTTCATGGTTTGTTTTGATGTCAAACCATGACTGAGCAGTATGTTTTAATGATTTTAATTAACCTGAAATTATCATTACTGCTTGCTACACTACATTCCCTGCTTGTCAGAACAGTCCTGCCTGGAATAACTGCTATGGAATGAGTTGTTTGCAACTTGCGGTCTATTGTAAATCAAAGGATCTACAATGGAGAATTCTTATCCACAGAACAGGTGTAATTTACCAAGTGTCATTTTATCCTGTCAAGTGTTTTGTTTAAAGACCTCTTTTTAAAATCGTTTGATGATCCCATAAATTTAAGTGGTACAAAAATCTGTGTTGGTGAGAAGATGGCTGAGCGATTGCAGCGGTGTGATGCTGTGCTGAGAGGTGATCTGTATTCTGTCAACAAGGAGTCTGTCTTTCAGAGAGAAAAGGCAGAAGCAAAAGCTTTGGAAGAAGCTAATCGGCAGAGGCTGGAGCGAGAACGGATCACCCAGCAGAATGAGCAGGAACGGCGTAAGAGGAAGCAGGTGTGTTTTTAATTGACGTGGGTAATTGAAGAACCATGAGCCATTGTACAAGAAATCCAGCAGCCTAAGAAATAGGAGTAGAATAATGCTAGGACAGTTGGAAAGGATGTAGCTTGAGTTTTGAAATGTAGGTTATTGTAAAGCATCAGGAAAGACCAGGCAAAGTCACACTCTGGGTGTTGGGAAGGCATGCAATGTTTCTATCTGTCGTGTTTTGCCCTAGGTTGATCATTATCCCAGTCAGATTCTTAACTAAATTACCTTGGTAGAGTCTCTGAAGCAGCTCCTGTTGTGTCTCCCTGTGTTTGTGGGCAACACTTGGCTAAAAATTTTCATTTAGGAAAAAGTGAGGACGGCAGATGCTGGAGATCAGAGTCAAAAAGTGTGGTGCTGGAAAAGCACAGTGGGTCAGGCAGCATCTGAAGAGCAGGAGAATTAATGTTTCAAGCATAAGCTCTTCTTCAAGAATGTGGAGGGGACACCAAGGTGGGGCTTAGAGATAAATGGGAGCGGGTTGGGGTTTCAGGGAAGGTTGCTGAGAATGTGATAGATAGATAAAGGTGGGGATGAAGGTTATTGCTCGGAGAGGAGAGTGGGGTGGATAGATGGGAAGGAAGATGGACAGATGGGACTGTTCCAAGGGCAGTGCCTAGTTGGAGGTTGGATCTGGGATGAGGTTGGGGATGGGTAGATGAGGAAACAGACCCCACCGCCAGAGATATATTTCCCTCCCCACCCCTATCTGCGCTGTGCAGAGGCCATTTCTTCTGCGACTCCCTTGTTAGGTTCATACTCCCCACCAACCCACACTTCACTTCTGGCACCTTCCCCTGCCACCACAAAAGGTGTAAAACTAGAGCCCACACCTCTTTCCCCCCCCCCCCCCCCCCCTCCATCCAAGGCCCCAAAGCATCCTTCCACATCTGAGGGATTTTTTTGCACCTCCATACATCATCTATGGTGTCTGTTGCTCTCGATGTGGTCTCCTCTACAGTGGTGCGAGAGGATGCCAACCTGCAGAATATTTCAGAGAAAATCTCTGGGCATACACTAAGTAACCCCACTGCCACGCTGCCAAGGGCGTGCAAGTCCTGGGCTGCCTCCACCTACCCGAAACCTGGAGGAAGAACGCCTCATCTTCCGCCTTTGGTTCCATGTCGTTGGAGCATCCCATGTGGATTTCATCAGTTTCGTCACCCCCGCCCCCCCCCATCCCAGATCCAACCCTCCAACTCTGCACCACCCTCTTGTCCTGTCCTACTTGTCTATCTTCCCTCCCACATATCTGCACCACCCTCCACTCCACTCTGATGTATCACCATTAGCCCCCCAACTTTGTCTGCCTATTGCATTCCTAGCTACGTCCCCCGCAGCTCCATATCCCCCTCCCATTTATCTCTCAGCCCCTTTTCCCCCCATTCCTGATGAGGTGCGTATGCTTGAAGTGGCTGCCTCTGCTCCTCGGGTGCTGCCTGACCAGCTGTGCTTTTCCAGCACCACACCTTTTTACTAAAAGTGATCATTGTTTTGATGGTTTAGATTTGTAATGGAGCAGCATTAGGAACAATGTACAGTAGAAGCTAGCAATTGGAAAAGGGTTCATTTCATTGGGCTTGGAGCAGAACCAAAGGCAGGCAGGAGATTAACTGCAGTGGCTGATCCTTGAGATGTTTTGGGTGCAGGCTAGTGTTGCGATCCCAGATCCCAGGTATGAGAAATTTGGGCAGATCTGACTTGGTACTCCATAATAATTTCAGCAATAAAATCCCTGAAAGAACTGGGGAAGAAAATAAGTGGCAGAACTCCAGCATCAAAACCGAGCAGTAGAAGCATCTGTATGATGCAAACCCCAACACAAAAAATTGCAAGCGATAGTGAGGAGCATGTAAATCGAATAACAATGTCAATATGTACCTTTAAACTCAACCTTCCAAGCTTAATCCTTTTTTCAAACTGAGAGTTTGACTCTGACAAGTTTTTTTAAACATGCTCATACTCGAGAGATTTAGTTTTTATTCTGAGTCTGGCTGTAAGGATCATAGCATAGGTCTCAGGTATGACCCTACCACATGATCTTCTGGTCACAATATAAGCATTGCTGACTATGGTACACTGAGACTCATGTAGACATTCCCTCAGCATCTGTTCTGTAGTTAGACCCTTCTGTACAGAGTTAACTGGCCCTATCCAGTTCTCTAGAATTTTTTTTGTAAGCTTACTAAACTAAGTTATTTGGTGAAATACAGTGGGCCAGGTTTTGGAAGTCTGCACATTCTTTGTCTTGTTAATCTTTTTTAAAAACCAAAACCAACCAGTTTTTTTTTTGAGCCTAGCTCCATCCTCAGCAATTATTGCCATAGCAACATCAGGGCACTCTTGCTTCCAGAAGCTTCTCAGCTGGATCGCAAGTTCAAGATTTGTGTGGAAGTGTATATAGCCAGGAAATCTCAGACTGAAAATTATCAATCTCTACCTTTAAATTGAAGCCAAAATTCTAAGTTTTATCTTTTAATACATCCTGGAATAGAGCTGTTATAATATGAGTAAAGAGGGGTAGGCCATTCAACACCTCTAACTTGCTCCACCCTTCAGTAAGATCAGAGCTGATCTATTGAAGTTTTGAATCCACATTTGGGCTATCATGCACTCAGTGGACCGACAGCTTAGCTCTATCAAAACATAGGATAGCTGTAACAGTATGATGGGCTGAATGGCCTGACGTTATGCTCCATAATTCTATGGTGAATCCTGACTTGTTGGTTTGAAGACATTTAAGTATAGTGATGAGTTCAATGCGAACAATTAAATAACTTCCTTTTACTTGCTAACTCTGGGCTTCCCTGCTCATGTGTCTGAGATATGCCTTTTAAATCTTAGGTGACTGTTTCTTTAGGATCTCTGAATTAGGTATGAGAAAGAAATAATTGGTTTCCATCAGCAGGATCATGTCCAGTTGACATATCAGTGTTACTGTCTGAAAGCCATTGGATTCTTCTATCTATGATCCATAACAATGAGTTTGAATGTTTTGTAAAATGCCTGATGTTCTCACTAGTGAGTACTTTCCTGTGATCAACAGAGAATTGCAGAGGTTATGAAGAGAGTAAGGGGGCCAGGCCAAGACGACTCGAAGGTAATACACTTCCCAGCTGTTTTGTCTGTCTTGCTTCATTTTTCACAAAGGTGGTTTATTTTTCACATTAACTACTGTGCTCTAAATGGTCGTCTGAAATTCAAGTGTCCAACTGCTGCTTGTTGAGTTTTTTCTGCCCTGTGGCGGAGTCCTTAGCCAATGGCTTGCATTCAGGAGCTCTGTGCTCGATGATACAAGTATGTTCACACTAAACAGAAAAACGTAAAAGAAAAACCTATGCACAACAAAAGGTTATCACCACTCCGAATGTGAATGCTCCTGGGAGGCACACAGGTGTGACAGAATCTTACTGCTGATCAAATCAGCAAGCTAGGATAAGATCGGAACAATCTCAGGTTCCCCTCCAAGTCATTTACCATCCCAACTTGGAAATACATTGCCATTCCTTCACTATCACTGGGTCAGATTCCTAAAATTCCATCTGTAACGACATTGTGGCTTTACCTATAGCACATGGACTGCAACAATTCAAGAAGGCAGCTAGGGACGGGCAATAAATGCTGGGCGCAGTCAGCGAGGCCAGTGTGCCATGAGTGAGGATTTTTAAATCTCACGTTGCCCTTGTGGTTGTAATAGACCCCAGTGGATCAGCTGTTATTGGAAAGCCCAGGTCTGAGTCCAAAACCTGTCTGAAATGTCGCACAAAATCCACGTAGTCACCTAACGATGGGTATATTTGTAACCTTTATTTTGGAGGTTATTTCCATTGGAAATTTAGGATTCTTCCTCCCTAAGTTGCAATTGTGGTGAGGGGCATGAGTAATTGAAAATTTAAAAGTGAGACCGTTACAGGCTATTGAAGGTTTAAGAATAGAGATAAGATGCAGATCATCTAGGATAGAATTAAATTGTGGATTGGGCTTGAGGAGTGAATGGTCTTGTGAAATGTGGATTTGTAAATATTGTTCAAGAATGCTCAAATGGTGATCCTTCTCCGTTGACACAGATGGAAGGAAGATCCGATAATGCTGCCGCTGAGGAGAGCAGTGAGGATGAACACAAGTACGAGGATGCAGATGAAATAGGTGAGTGATTCAGCACATCTTTTACCATTGGGTTAGTACTGTTAAAATGCTGGCTCTGTATTGAACATGTCTGCAAATGCTGACTCCTGAATAGTCACCTCTCTCTAACTTCAGAAGGAGGGCTTCCCATTTCAGAGAAAACCTAGTCTCAGTACAAAAGAAAATCTAATGAATTGACAGCACCCGGCCCATATCTGTCCAAACCCTTCCTATTCATATACTCTTCCAGGTGCCTCTTAAGTGTTGTAATTGTACCAGCCTCCACCACTTCTCTGGCAGCTTATTCCATACACGTACCACCCTCTGTGTGAAAAAGTTGCCTTTTAGGTACCTTGTCAATCTTTCCCTTCACCCTAAACCTGTATCCTCTAGTTCTGAACAGCCCCCACCCTAGGGAAAAGACTTTGTCTATTTATCCTATCCATGCCCCTCATGATTTCATAATGTTTTCTGAACCCTTCCAAGTTTCACAACATCCTTTCCATAGGAGGAAGACCTGAATTGCACACAATATTCCAACAGTGGCCTAACCAATGTCCTGTACAGCTACAACATGACCTCCCAACTCCTGTACTCCATGCACTGACCAATAAAGGAAAGCATACCAAACACCACCTTCACTATCCTATCTATCTGAGACTCTACTTTCAAGGAGCTATGAGCCTGCACTCCAAGGTCTCTTTGTTCAGCAACACTCCCTAGGACCTTACCATTAAGTGTATAAGTCTTGCTTTGATTTATCTTTCCTAAATGCCACACCTTACATGTATCTAAATTAAACTCATCTGCCACTTCTCACCCCATTGGCCCATCTGATCAAGATCCCATTGTAATCTGAGGTAACCTTATTTGCTGTCCACTACACCTCCAATTTTGGTATTGTCTGCAAACCTACTAAGTATACCTGTTCTGCTCATATCCAAATCATTTATGTAAATGACAAAAAACAGTCGACTCAGCACCGATCTTGTGACACACCACTGGTCACCGGCCTCCAGTCTGAAAATCAACTCTCCACCATCACTCGGTCTTCTACCTTTTGAGCCAGTTCTGTATCCAAGTGGTTAGTTCTACCTGTATTCCATGAGATCTAACCTTGCTAACCAGTCTACCATGGGGAACCTTGTCGAACACCTTACTGAAGTCTATATAGATCACATTCCACTGCTCTGCCTCCTTTTTACTTATTTTAAAAACTCAATCCAGTTTGTGAGACATGATTTCCCATGCACAAAGCCATGTTGACTATCTCTAATCAGTCCTTGCCTTTCCAAATACATGTGAATCCTGTCCCTCAGGATTCCCTCCCACAACTTCGCTGTTGAGGTCAGGCTCACCGGTCTAAATTCCCTGGATTTTTCTTACCCCTTTCTTAAATAGTGGTACCACGTTAGCCAACCTCAAGTCTTCCGGCACCTCACCTGTGACTATCAGTGACACAAATATCTCAGCAAAGGGCCCAGCAATCACTTTCCTAGCTTCCCACAGTTGAACATAACACCTCGCGTCCTGAGGATTTATCCACTTTTATGCATTTTAAGACATCCAGCACTTTCTCCTCTGTAATCTGGACATTTTTCAAGATGTCACCATCTATTTCCCCACATTCTATATCTTCTCCACAATAAATACTGTCGCAAAAATACTCGTTTAGTAACTCTCACACAGACTGCCATGCTGACCTTTTCAGGGACCCTATTCTCTCCCTAGTTACCATTTGTCCTTAATGTATTTGTAGAATCCCTTTGGATTCTCCTTAACCCTATTTGCCAAAGCTATCTCATGTCCCCTTTTTGCCCTCCTGATTTCCCTTTCAAGTATACTCCTACTGCCTTTATATTTTTCTAAGGATTTACTCGATCTCTGCTGTCTATCCCTGACATATGCTCCTTCATTTTCTTAACCAAAAGCACAATTTCTGTACTCATCCAGCATTCCGTACACCCATCAGCCTTGCCGTTCACCCTAATGGGAATGAATATACAATCTCTAGACTCTGTTATCTCATTTCTGAAGGCTTCCAATTTTCCAGCAGTCCCTTTACCTGTGAACACCTGCCCCCCAGTCAACCTTTGCAAGTTCTGGCCTCATATCGTCAACATTGGCCTTCCTCCAGTTTAGACCTTCAACTGTTAGATCTGGTCTATCCTCTTCCATCACTATTTTAAAATGAATAGAATTATCGTCGCTGGTCCCAATTATGGTCCTGACTAGAACCCAACTCCTCTTCCATTCGCCCTCCAAATCTGTGCTCCTTTGAATTGACATTAGGTTCCCTCAAAATCCTGAAACAAATAGGAAAATGTTTCCACTTTACACAGCCACATTTGTTTGTTTACTTTTCTATCTTATTATGTCTTATGTATATATTGAATATACTGCAGGATGCACTGTTATCAGATGTGGTCTTTATGATATTCAATTTGAAGTAAAAGCTGTATATGTTATTTGTAATTTGATAATTAGATAGCACCGACGGAATTGATGAGCTTCAAGAGATTGGCCAAGAAAATGCCGAGTTGTCGGATGGAGCCGTCTCCGATGAGATAGCGGAGCTGAATGGTGTTGATGCGATGAATATCACCAGCGATCATTTGAACAAAGACCAGACAGTGGATATGAGGTGGGTTTGTCTTTCGTCTTCTGTGTCATTTTACAGAATAAACTGGAATTTCTGGAACCTAGTTACGATTTTGTGGAAACATTGAACAGATGCTTTGGGAATGTTTGAGAGCTGAGTTTAATTTTCCAATGTCAGAAGCCACACAACACCAGGTTATAGTCCAACAGGTTTTTTTTTAAATTAGATTAGATTATTTACAGTGTGGGAACAGGCCCTTCAGCCCAACAAGTCCACACTGACCCGCCAAAGCGCAACCCTCCCAGACCCCTGCCCTTAACACTACGGACAATTTAGCATGGCCAATTCACCTCACCTGCACATCTTTGTACTTGAAATACAAGCTTTCGGAGCTCTGCTCCTTGGTCAGGTAACTAATGGGCCGGATACAGAGGGCACAGAATTTATAAGAGAATGATGAGTTTTGAGACGATTGAGATTGAGGTTCTGGATGTAGGTTTGCTCACTGACCAGGAAGGTTCACTTTCATGAAAGCGAACCTTACAGCTCAGCGAGCAAACGTATAAGAGAATGATCAAAGTGTCATACAACTGATGCAAGGTATTATACAAAAGCGAGATGGCTCTAGAGTCTGTAATCGCCTAGAATGGTGATGAAGGTTTCAATAGATTAATATGTAAATCCCAGAATTTATTGCCCCAAGATAACTTTTCAATATATTAAAAAAAAGACATCTCAGCTCAGACAATGCATTAAAAGGTATGAGGTTAGAGTCTGTCTAGACCCAATCTGGAGTAGGCCTGTAATTTCAAAAGTAAAAAGTGAGGTCTGCAGCTGCTGGAGATCAGAGCTGAAAATGTGTTGCTGGTTAAAGCGCAGCAGGTCAGGCAGCATCCAAGGAACAGGAAATTCGACGTTTCGGGCCAGAGCCCTTCATCAGGAGGGCTTGTGCCTGAAACGTCGAATTTCCTTCCTTGGATGCTGCCTGACCTGCTGCACTTAAACCAGCAACACATTTTCAGCTGTAATTTCAAAAACAAGAATTTAAAAATTGTCACGTTGACTGCCTACAGATTGTGCGCTTTTTGAACAAAATAGAATGTATCTGCAATTATAAATTCACCCCATGGATTTATGTGTGTGTGTGTGAGCGAGGGAGAGGGTGGGTGTGTGGGTGGGTGTGTGTGTGGGTGTGTGTGCGAGGGAGTGTGTGTGTGTGTGAGAGGGGGGGTGGGTGAGCGAGGGAGTGTGTGTGTGTGTGTGTGTGTGAGAGAGGGGGGTGGGTGAGCGAGGGAGAGTGTGTGTGTGTGTGAGAGAGGGGGGTGGGTGAGCGAGGGAGAGTGTGTGTGTGTTTGTGAGGGGGGTGGGTGAGCGAGGGAGAGTGTGTGTGTGTTTGTGAGGGGGGTGGGTGAGCGAGGGAGTGTGTGTGTGTGAGGGGGGTGGGTGAGCGAGGGTGTGTGTGTGTGAGAGAGAGGGGGGTGGGTGAGGGAGGGGGGTGAGCAAGGGTGGGTGTGTGTGTGGGAGAGCGTGTGTGTGTGTGTGGGAGAGCGAGTGTGTGTGGGAGAGCGAGTGTGTGTGGGAGAGCGAGTGTGTGTGGGAGAGCGAGTGTGTGTGGGAGAGCGAGTGTGTGTGGGAGAGCGAGTGTGTGTGGGAGAGCGAGTGTGTGTGGGAGAGCGAGTGTGTGTGGGAGAGCGAGTGTGTGTGTGAGAGCGAGTGTGTGTGGGAGAGCGAGTGTGTGTGGGAGAGCGAGTGTGTGTGGGAGAGCGAGTGTGTGTGGGAGAGCGAGTGTGTGTGGGAGAGCGAGTGTGTGTGGGAGAGCGAGTGTGTGTGGGAGAGCGAGTGTGTGTGGGAGAGCGAGTGTGTGTGGGAGAGCGAGTGTGTGTGGGAGAGCGAGTGTGTGTGGGAGAGCGAGTGTGTGTGGGAGAGCGAGTGTGTGTGGGAGAGCGAGTGTGTGTGGGAGAGCGAGTGTGTGTGGGAGAGCGAGTGTGTGTGGGAGAGCGAGTGTGTGTGGGAGAGCGAGTGTGTGTGTGGGAGAGCGAGTGTGTGTGTGGGAGAGCGAGTGTGTGTGTGGGAGAGCGAGTGTGTGTGGGAGAGCGAGTGTGTGTGGGAGAGCGAGTGTGTGTGGGAGAGCGAGTGTGTGTGTGGGAGAGCGAGTGTGTGTGTGGGAGAGCGAGTGTGTGTGTGGGAGAGCGAGTGTGTGTGTGGGAGAGCGAGTGTGTGTGTGGGAGAGCGAGTGTGTGTGTGGGAGAGCGAGTGTGTGTGTGGGAGAGCGAGTGTGTGTGTGGGAGAGCGAGGGTGTGTGTGGGAGAGCGAGTGTGTGTGTGGGAGAGCGAGTGTGTGTGTGGGAGAGCGAGTGTGTGTGTGGGAGAGCGAGTGTGTGTGTGGGAGAGCGAGTGTGTGTGTGGGAGAGCGAGTGTGTGTGTGGGAGAGCGAGGGTGTGTGTGGGAGAGCGAGTGTGTGTGTGGGAGAGCGAGTGTGTGTGTGGGAGAGCGAGTGTGTGTGTGGGAGAGCGAGTGTGTGTGTGGGAGAGCGAGTGTGTGTGTGTGAGAGCGAGTGTGTGTGTGGGAGAGCGAGTGTGTGTGTGGGAGAGCGAGTGTGTGTGTGGGAGAGCGAGTGTGTGTGTGGGAGAGCGAGTGTGTGTGTGGGAGAGCGAGTGTGTGTGTGGGAGAGCGAGTGTGTGTGTGGGAGAGCGAGTGTGTGTGTGGGAGAGCGAGGGTGTGTGGGAGAGCGAGGGTGTGTGGGAGAGCGAGGGTGTGTGGGAGAGCGAGGGTGTGTGGGAGAGCGAGGGTGTGTGGGAGAGCGAGGGTGTGTGGGAGAGCGAGGGTGTGTGGGAGAGCGAGGGTGTGTGGGAGAGCGAGGGTGTGTGGGAGAGCGAGGGTGTGTGGGAGAGCGAGGGTGTGTGGGAGAGCGAGGGTGTGTGTGGGAGAGCGAGGGTGTGTGTGGGAGAGCGAGGGTGTGTGTGTGTGTGTGTGTGTGTGTGTGGGAGAGCGAGGGTGTGTGTGTGTGTGTGTGTGGGAGAGCGAGGGTGTGTGTGTGTGTGTGTGTGGGAGAGCGAGGGTGTGTGTGTGTGTGTGTGTGGGAGAGCGAGGGTGTGTGTGTGTGTGTGTGTGTGGGAGAGCGAGGGTGTGTGTGTGTGTGTGTGTGGGAGAGCGAGGGTGTGTGTGTGTGTGTGTGTGGGAGAGCGAGGGTGTGTGTGTGTGTGTGTGTGGGAGAGCGAGGGTGTGTGTGTGTGTGTGTGTGGGAGAGCGAGGGTGTGTGTGTGTGTGTGTGTGGGAGAGCGAGGGTGTGTGTGTGTGTGTGTGTGGGAGCGAGGGAGTGTGTGTGGGGGTGGGTGCGCATGCTTTTCCATGTAGGTATAGTTCACAATATCTCAGTGGACGTGGTAATGGGAAGAATGAGTTTAGAGACCAAATGAATGCAATAGTTTAAATCGGTGCTCCGAACAAAATGGAAACCTGTGGTCTAGTGGGAGCTTTGACCAGAACTGTGGCAGCAGGAAAGAATGTGAACCTAAACTAATAAAAGCAAAACCCTGCACCTGCTGGAAAAGTGAAATAAAAACAGATGGTACTGGAGGCACTCGCCTTGCAGCATCTGTGGAGAGCGAGTGAATTAAAGTTCCATGTTCATTTTGACTTCTTCAGAACTGAAAGTTGTTGTAAAGTAGTTTTTAAGCCTGACACAGATGGGGAGAAAGAGAGGGTGGAACCGATGTGAGTGTACCCAGAGGCAAAGGCAAGGGGCAGTGCTAATGGTGGTAAAGGAATGGGAGAGGTGTATAATAGTTGTAAATATTAGTTATGGAAGGAGCAAATTAGTCCACTCTACTAAGCGCAAAGTCAACAGGACACAGGTGGTGGTTTTAGAAAAATAGAAGGCATAGGTGATATTCTGAAGTGGTGGAGTTCAATGTTGAGTCCTAGAGGCTGTAAAGTGCCAAAGTGGAAAATGAGGTGGTGCTCCTCCAGCTTGCACTGTGCTTTTTTGGAACACTGTAGCAGGCCCAGGGTGGACGTGTTAACATGGGAACAAGATGGGTTTAGAACCGGCTAACAGCTGGCAAGCAGGCAGAGTGGAAGTGATCTGCAAAGTGGTCTCATCTCTGTAAAGGAGTCTGCATTGTGTTTGAAGGAAGTACGCATAATCACTGCTTTGCCTGGAAGGTGTGTGTGGGGGCTGAGAGAAGTAATGAATTGTGAAGCGGGAGGGGGTGAATTGGCTACTGTTACACCTTCTACAATTGTGTGGGATGATTTCAATGAACCTGTCCTACACCAGTGCCTTGTCATTGAGCTGCCTGACAAGAGTAGTGTGCCAGAGATGGCTTGAAAGGAATAGAGCTGTAACTCGTATCACAGCCCTCCCAGACCAATTATGTTGATGGTTACTTGTAAGTCTGAGTGTTAAATACTTGGCCCCTGGGTATTGTGTCTAACCACGGATTTTACTCTTTAAGGAGTATGAGAATTATCTACATGTTAATAAATGACAAGATACATTTCAAATCTGAAACAAGTGTCTGCTTAATTTAGCAATTGCATTCTCATGGTGAGTGAGAAGGTTGTGTTCATATTCCAACCCCTCCTGGCCTCCGTGTACAACCCTTACTGATGTTCCAGTTAAGTATCTGGGGAGTTGCACGCTGCCGTGGTTACAAGGTGACCTGGTTTGTTAAGACTCATTTGGTGGTTCAGGTGTTGGGTCATTCATGACCTTTCTACTTGGGATCTTGCTGTGGAGACAGCTGAGATTGTGTTTACTGACCCAAAGTTATCACATTGTACAGCTCATTAAGCTGAAACAAAACCTAAATATAGAGAAACTGAACAGAATTATGAGTTACATAAAAACACGAGTCATATTGGACTGGAAACGTTAATTCTGTTTCCCTTTGCACAGGTGCTGCTGGATCTACTGAGTTTCTCCAGCACTTTCGGCAATTATTTCAGAATTAATAGTTGCCCTGTTTAAACTGGCACCAGTGATCTGTAACTTGCCAAATAGTAATGATAGCCAGGTAAATAAGAAGTCAGAAATGGTGTAATTTATTCGAGGTAAATGATTGGAGCAAACATAAGGCGCATAATCCTCTCTTTATTCACGTCAATCTCGTTCTGCTCTCTCTCCTGCTTCAGCCCCATACCAAAGGAAGACTGTGTTGTATCTGAACTCTTGCATGTAAATGAAGTGGATCGAAGTGTTGGGCATCACAATGGCAAAGCAAGTACATGGATCCTCAAGGATTATATTGGACTTGATGTTTGTTCAAAGGCCACCAAATTAGCAGTCACTCCCTGCAGTGCTGATGCCTGTAACCAACACTTGATTGATATTGCTGGCATCTCGGAGAGCCATATCAGTGCACTTGAAGGAAATGGAGGCAGAATGACATCCTTGGCCGCACCTATTGAGGAAACATCAGGTAAAGTTTGATTCAAGACATTCTGACAGTGTCTTCGGTGATAGTTTGTCCTGATTCTTGGGGCATCATTTAAAGGTGGCCCTGTAACCAGTGCAGTTGAAGTTGATAGAAATTGCTTACAGTAATGCTGTGTGTTGGACCGGTTATTCCGAAAACAACTCTTATTTAAACGCGGGCTCCGAGTTTTAGGCCTCAGTCTCTCGGAAGACTTCGCGACGGCTGGTGGGTAAGTTTGGTCGTTTATTTAATAGTTGTAAATTTAAAGTTTTCCTTTTAAAAAGCGGTAGCAGACCCGGAAGGCGCGCTAGGTTACCTGGGTAAGGTTTTTTTCCCTCTCCCCTTATTTAAACGCGTAGGCGAGTCACCCGAGGCACTACACGAGTAGAGCCTCCCACCCTTCCACCTCCTCTAACCTAATAATAAGACCAATTGTGACTAGCGGGTAAGTGCTGCATTTTCCTTGTTTGTTTCTTTAGATTTAGTTGGTTTTTGTTGTTTTTTTTTAAGGAAAGCTTACTTTTAGAGGGATGGCAGTGCAGAGAGGGCAATGTTCCTCTTGCAACATGTATGAGGTGAGGGAAGCCATTAGCGTCCCTGCTGAGTACACTTGCAAGAAGTGCACCCATCTCCAGCTCCTCCAAACCCGTGTTAGGGAACTGGAGCTGGAGTTGGATGAACTGCGGATCATTCGGGAGGCAGAGGAGGTCATAGATCGGAGCTTTAGGCAAGTAGTTACTCCGAAAGTTCAAGATAGATGGGTGACAGTGAGGGGGAGTGGGAGGAGGAAGCCAGTGCAGGGACCCCCTGCGGTCATTACCCTCAAGAACAAGTATACCGTTTTGGATACTTGTGGGGGGGATGACTTACCAGGGGCAAGCAACGAGGTTCAGGCCTCTGGCACGGAGCCTGGCCCCGTTGCTCAGAAGGGTAGGGTGGAGAAAGGTAGAGCAATAGTTCTTGGGGACTCGATAGTGAGGGGTACAGACAGACGGTTTTGTGGGGGCGACAGGGACTCACGTTTGGTATGTTGCCTCCCAGGTGCAAGGGTACGTGATGTCGCTGATCGTGTTTTCCGGGTCCTTAAGGGGGAGGGGGAGCAGCCCCAGATCGTGGTCCACGTTGGCACCAACGATATAGGTAGGAAGAAGGGTGAGGATGTCAGACAGGCTTTCAGGGAGCTAGGTTGGAAGCTCAGAGTTAGAACAAACAGAGTTGTAGTCTCTGGTTTGTTACCTGTGCCACGTGATAGAGAGTCGAGGAATAGGGAGAGAGAGCAGTTAAATGCGTGGCTACAGGGATGGTGCAGGAGGGAGGGATTCCGGTTTCTGGGGAAGGTGGGACCTCTATAAAAAGGATGGGCTACACCTGAACCTGAGGGGCACCAGTGTCCTTGGGGGGAGGTTTGCTAGTGCTCTTTGGGAGGGTTTAAACTAACTCCGCGGGGTCATGGGAACCTGGACTGTAGCTTTAGGGTACAGGACCTTGAGTGTAGGGAGGTTAGGAATAATGCAGCGATCTCTAAGGAGGGTGCCTGTAACCAGAAAGGTGGATTGAAGTGTGTATACTTCAATGCCAGAAGTATAAGGAATAAGGTAGGTGAACTTGCAGCGTGGGTTGGTACCTGGGACTTCGATGTTGTGGCCATTACAGAGACGTGGGTAGAACAGGGACAAGAATGGCTGTTGCACGTTCCAGGGTTCAAATGTTTTAGTAGGATCAGACATGGGGGTAAAAAAGGGGGAGGCGTGGCATTACTTGTCAAAGACAGTATCACAGCAGTGGAATGGACGATGGAAGAGGACTTGCCATCTGAGGTAGTTTGGGCTGAGGTTAGAAATAGGAAAGGTGAGGTCACCCTGTTAGGTGTTTTCTACAGGCCTCCTAATAGTCCTAGAGAAGTAGAGGATAATATTGCGAGGATGATTCAGGAAAAGAGTGAAGGTAGCAGGGTGGTTGTTATGGGGGACTTTAACTTCCCAGATATTGACTGGGAGAGCTATAGCTCGAGTTCATTAGATGGGTCGGTGTTTGTACAATGTGTGCAGGAGGGTTTCCTGACACAATATGTCGACAGGCCAACAAGAGGGGAGGCTATATTGGATTTGGTTCTAGGTAATGAACCAGGCCAGGTGTTAGACTTGGAGGTAGGTGAGCACTTCGGGGACAGTGACCACAACTCGGTGACTTTTACTTTAGTGATGGAGAGGGATAATCGTGCGCCGCAGGGCAAGAGCTATAGCTGGGGGCAGGGAAATTATGATGCAGTGAGGCATGACTTAGGTTGTGTGGATTGGAAAAACAGGCTTCAAGAGAAGAACACTAATGAGATGTGGGGATTGTTCAAGGAGCAGCTACTGCGTGTCCTCGATAGGTATGTACCAGTCAGGCATGGTGTAAAGGGCCTTGTGAGGCAGCCGTGGTTTAGTAAGGAATTGGAGTCCCTTGTGAAAGGGAAGAAGGCGGCATATGTAAAGATGAGGCGTGAAGGTTCAGTAGGGGCGATTGAGAGTTATAAGGTAGCCAGGAAGGAGCTAAAGAGGGAGCTAAGAGAAGCGAGAAGGGGACATGAAAAGTCTTTAGCTGGCAGGATTAGGGAAAACCCAAAGGCTTTCTATAGGTATGTCAAGAATAAAAGGATGACTAGGGTAGGTATCGGTCCAGTCAAGGATAGTAGTGGGAAGTTGTGTGTGGAGGCGGAGGAGATTGGAGAGACATTAAATCAGTACTTTTCATCAGTATTCACTCAGGAACAGGACACTGTTGCTGATGTGAATATGGAATCACAAATAATTAGAATGGATGCCCTGGAAATATGCAGGGAAGAGGTTTTGGGAATATTGGAAAGGATGAATATAGACAAGTCTCCTGGGCCTGATGGCATTTACCCCAGGATCCTATGGGAAGCTAGGGAGGAGATAGCAGAGCCATTGGCCTGGATTTTTATGTCGTCATTGTCAACGGGAATAGTACCAGAGGACTGGAGGATAGCGAATGTGGTCCCATTGTTCAAGAAAGGGAGTAGGGATAGCCCTAGTAACTATAGGCCAGTGAGTCTGACTTCAGTGGTGGGCAAAGTCTTAGAGAGAATGGTAAGGGATAAGATTTATGAACATCTGGGTAGGAATAACGTGATCAGGGATAGCCAGCATGGTTTTGTGAAGGGCAGGTCGTGCCTCACAAACCTTATTGAGTTCTTTGAGAAGGTGACTAAGGAAGTGGATGAGGGTAAAACAGTAGATGTTGTGTATATGGATTTTAGTAAGGCGTTCGATAAGGTTCCCCATGGTAGGCTAATGCTAAAACTTCGGAGGTATGGCATTGAGGATACATTAGAGGTTTGGATTAGGAATTGGCTGGCTGGAAGGAGACAGAGGGTAGTAGTTGATGGATTATGTTCATCTTGGAGCGCAGTTACTAGCGGTGTACCACAAGGATCTGTTTTGGGACCATTGCTTTTTGTTATCTTTATAAATGATCTAGAGGAAGGACTTGAAAGCTGGGTAAGCAAGTTTGCGGATGACACGAAAGTCGGTGGAGTTGTGGATAGTGAGGAAGGAAGTGGTAGGTTACAGCGGGATATAGATAAGTTGCAGAGCTGGGCGGAAATGTGGCAAATGGAATTCAATGTAGCTAAGTGCGAAGTCGTTCACTTTGGTAGGAATAACAAGATGATGGATTACTGGGCTAATGGTAGGCTACTTGGTAGTGTGGATGAGCAGAGGGATCTTGGTGTCTATGTACACAGATCTCTGAAAGTTGCCACCCAGGTAAATAGTGCTGTGAGGAAGGCATATGGTGTACTGGGCTTTATTGGCAGAGGAATTGAGTTCCGGAGTCCTGAGGTCATGTTGCAGTTGTATAAGACTCTGGTGAGGCCTCATCTGGAGTATTGTGTGCAGTTTTGGTCGCCATACTATAGGAAGGATGTGGAAGCTTTAGAACGAGTGCAGAGGAGGTTTACCAGGATGTTGCCTGGAATGGTAGGAAAATCTTATGAGGAAAGGCTGAGGCACTTGGGGCTGTTCTCATTGGAGAAGAGAAGGTTTAGGGGAGATCTGATAGAAGTGTATAAGATGATTAGGGGTTTAGATAGGGTAGATACTAAGAACCTTTTACCGCTAATGGAGTCAGGTGTTACTAGGGGACATAGCTTTAAATTAAGGGGTGGTAGGTATAGGACAGATGTTAGGGGTAGATTCTTCACACAGCGGGTTGTGAGTTCATGGAATGCCCTGCCCGTATCAGTGGTGAACTCTCCTTCTTTATGTTCATTTAAGCGGGCATTGGATAGGCATTTGGAAGTTATTGGGCTAGTATAGGTTAGGTAGGACTCGGTCGGCGCAACATCGAGGGCCGAAGGGCCTGTACTGCGCTGTATCCTTCTATGTTCTATGTTCTATGTAACTCCAATCCCACTGTAGCAGTTTCAGAATTTGAACAGTTTCAAGAAATCTGGTCTCAGGAAAAAGTGCCATAGAGCTGTTGGAGTGTTGTCCTAAAGTTGCTTTTCAGTCATACGCTTCAGGGAAGGAAACATGGCATTGTACCAACTCTGTGCCAGTATGTGCCTGCAGAACCATGGTATACTCACTGCTGCCCTCAGCATAGCCTAGCCCATCCCTCAACTGGATCAGACCTCGATCAATCAGCTTGAGACTGAATGGAAGATATAATGTAGCAACATATCCAAAGTAATAATTTTATTTTCAACAGAAGTTAGAAATACTGCAGTAAGTAACTCACCTCCTCAAACTGCTTCCACACTTGTCTGGATGGAGGCAGCTCCAACAACACTCAAGAAGCTTGACACCATCCAGGACACAGCAGCCACTTGATTGGTACCACATCCTCAGGTATCTGTTCCCTCTATCTGTATCAGCAGTGTGTACCATCTGCAAGATGCACTGCAGAAATTCACCAAGGCTTCTTAGATAGCACCTTCCAAACCCATGACCACTACCATCTAGAAGAACAAGGGCAGCATATACATGGGAACACCACTGCCTGCAAGCCACTCACCATCCTGGTTTGGAAATATATCACTATTCCTTTAGTATCACTGGGTCACAATCCTGGAATCCCCTCCCTGAGATATTGTGGGTCAAGTCACAGCACATGGACTGCAACAGTTCAAGAAGGCAGCTCACCCCCACCTTCTCAAATAAATGCTGGTCCAGGCAGCCATATCCACATCACAGGAACAAGTCTGGTGCCATTCACAACAAACAAAATCAGTCACCTTCTAGCAAACTCTTCTTCATCCTAAGATTTAAAGTGAAATTCATTTTGCCACCCTTTTCCTTATCCTGAAAAGATATGTTTTGATGTTTTAACCTCCTGACAGTAGAATGTGGTAATCAGCAAATCACTTTCAATCACGGTCAGTGGGAGGTGGTTCACTTTGAAAGGAAAGAATAAGCAAAGAGGATGCAGATGTGCACAGCAGTAAAAGGAGTGATGCAGGTTATAAGGCCATTTCAAAAAGAGCAAACCAATCTTTGGCTTAATGTCAAATGTGTTAGGCACAGAGGAAATAATCACAGTTTGAAAAGATCAAAATTCGAGGTCAGCCAGATAAGATGGGGAATTAAACCAGGAGGTCAGAAAGAAGTTTCTTCATCCTGAGTGTGGAGAATGTGCACCACAAAGACGCACTGAGCAAAATGGTTCAAGTTTGTTTAAGAGGAATGCAGTAAACCCGTGAGGGAGAGGAGAATATGCTGATAAAGAATAAGATCAAATGGGTAAAGAAAGGTTTCTGTGCAGCAGCAACATCAACATTGAGGGTTTTTTGCCCTGTTCTGTCAATTCCTATTGTATATAACCCTCTCAATTTGTTGTGTTCCCAGGACTCTAAACCGCTTGATCCTGAACATCACTTGTGATTGCACGTGTATAATCAGTGTTTTTACTCCGTGCTGAAAGCCTTGTTACATGAAGCTGCTTCTCTGGAGTTTGCTCCTCTTTCCCAGAAGAATTAACAAGATCGTAACAAAGGTGGCATGTGCAATGTCACAGAGATGCTCATTTGCACCGTTCAACATTTCAGGGGCATGTTCCTTGACTGCATTGTTTTATTTTTCTCAGTGACTGATGTTCTTTTGATTTTGTTGGACTGGGGTGTACAAAGTTAAAAATCATGCAGCACCAGGTTATAGTCTAACAGGTTCATTCGGAAGCACTAGCTTTCGGAATACTGCCCCTTCATCAGGAGGTTGTGGAGTATGAGATCGTGTGACATGGAATTTATAGCAAAAGTTGATGTGACGTAAGTGAAATGATATATTGAAAAAGACCTGGATTGTTTAAGTGTCTCATCCTTCAGAATGAACATGTTGGTTTCAGTTCTATCATATGTAAATCACAGAACATTTAGAAGTTGCATTCTCAAGTGAGACTGTCTGTTCCACAACGGTCAGACTGATTCTCATCTGAAAAATGGATTTACAGAATCTTACATGGGTTCATGCAGTTTTTGAGCAAAATAAAATATAATTCCTACAAGTACAAGTTCACCCCACAAACTTGTATGTATGTGTGTGTGTGTGTGTGTATGTGTATATGGTTGGAGGGGTTGATATGTGTGTGTGTGTGTGTGTGCGTACAGTGCAATGGTGATCACCTGTAATGTGACATGAACCCAAGGTCCCGGTTGAGGCCCTCCCTATGGATACCAAACTTGGCTATCAGCCTCTGCACGGCTACTTTTCGCTGCTGCCTGTCCCGAAGTCCACCTTGAAGGATGGTCACCCGACGGCCCGAGGTTGAATGTCCCGGACCGCTGAAGTGATCTCTGACTGGGAGGGAACCGTCCCGTTTGGTGATTCTTGTGTGGTGTTAATTCATCCATTGCCGTAGCCTCTGCTCGGTCTCCCCAGTGTACCATGCCTCAGGGCATCCTTGCCTGCAGCATATCAGATAGACAACGTCGGCTAAGTCACATGAGTATCTGCGGTGTCCATGGTGGGAGGTGTCCCCATGTGTAATGGGGTATCCGTATCAACATTCAGACACGTCTTGCAGCATTCACCATGACACGGTTGTATGGTGTCACGGTGGCCACTGCAAGACATGTCAAAGTATCGACACGGATACCACCATTATGCATGGGGACACCTCCCACCATGGACACCGCAGGTACTCATGTGACTTAGCGGACGTTGTCTATCTGATATGCTGCAGGCAAGGTTGCCCTGAGGCATGGTACATTGACGAGACTGAGCAGAGCCTACGACAATGGATTAATTAACACCACACAAGAATCACCAAACGGGACGGTTCCCTCCCAGTCGGAGATCACTTCAGTGGTCCGGGACATTCAACCTCGGACCGTCGGGTGACCATTCTCCAAGGCGGACTTCGGGACAGACAGCAGCGAAAAGTAGCCGTGCAGAGGCTGATAGCTAAGTTCCATACCAATAGGGGAAGGCCTCAACTGGGACCTTGGGTTCTTGTCACATTACAGGTGATCACCATTGCACTACCTACATACACACATACGTTTGTGGGGTGAACTTGTAGGAATTATATTTTATTTTGCTCAAAAACTGCATGAACCCATGTAAGATTCTGTGAATCCATTTTTTAGATGAGAATCAGTCTGACCGTTGTGGAACAGACAGCCTCACACCGGAAAGCTCACACCTTCAATACATTATCTGTGCTGGGTATGACACCAACTGTTAAAGTTCACTTGAGAATATAACTTTTCAATGTTCTGTGATTTACATATGAAAGAACTGAAACCAACATGTTCATTCTAAAAGATGAGAGACTTAACAAACAAACCAGGTCTTTTTCAATATATCATTTCACTTACGTCACACTAAAGTTTTGGTATAAACTCTGTCTTACTGTCTTATACTCCACAACCACCTGATGAAGGAGCAGTGCTCTGAAAGTTAGTGCTTCCAGACAAACCTGTCAGACTATAACATGGTGTTGTGTGAGTTTTAACTTTGATTTTGGCAGTGAGTGTATTCGGGTGATGTTTCATTCCTTTCCTTTGCTCTGTGTTTTGTCTGACCAGGTATACAGACCAGCTTTGTTTTCATATGAGGTGGCCTTTGCCATTCTGGTCTCTTGCCATGTCCTGAATGGATGTTCCATCTCTCCAATTGCAGGGTAATAGGTGTCTTTACCTCACTGTTGACAGTTGAATTGTCCCAGTTCTATTTGTTAAAACTTAACTTTTTTAAAGGAAGTGTTAAAATAAAGCTACTGTTCACAGAAATGATGGAACTATAGACAGGAAATTCTCAATTCTGACTCAGAGCTGAAAGACACGTTTGTTAGAATTGCAGAATTAAATTTGTTTGTGACATGCGTTTGATTTTGTGATCTTTTAGTGGCTGAGTCTGCCCTTTGGGAGATTATTCTACCTAATGTAAGCTGTCAGCTCATTCCCATCTCTCAACCTGTGACCATTCTTCTGTCTGTCACTCACGTTCTCTCCAGCCACACTTTGCTCTGTCTGGATCTTTTAGATTTAACTCCATGAACGTTGTAATAGAACAAAGAGTTAATGGTGTAGGAGAGGCTAGTTTGTAAGAAGTATGCTAGGTGGGTGAGAGATGCTTCGGCTTTCTAATATGAAAATATTGGTTGGTGTTTCTTTACAAAATTTGAATTACATGTACTGCAATAGGAAACCAAATTGTGAGCTAATGTTATTTAAACATATTCCTGTTCTGTGTCAAACTTTCTAGGATACTGTATTTTCAAATAAGCCTGCACTACTAACGTACATTAAAAATGAAATGGCTTCAGTTGATAAACTCAAGTATTTGTAGGTAGCAACTTAATATTTACATGTATTTGACTCGTTTAAAGATATGTTTTCTTTGCTTAATATATTTAAGTTTTCCATCTAAATCTAAGTATTATTGTACATACAGGCAGTATTGGGCCACAAAACCATTTCTTAATGAACAGCTTTTGTTAATTGTTCTTTCTGTATTAGGGGTTGTATCATTAAGGATTATCCCAACACCATCCATCAAATTTAAACCACCTTTTCACTGTGGCCCTGAACTTGCTAATTCATATCCCGTCCATACTCTGCATGTATAAACCTGAAGTGAAACTGTACGTTTCCTTAGCTTATGAATTTAAATAGCTGCTACCCTACATAGGAAGCTGCATTCTTTTAGCTGCACTTTCCTCATCTGTTACATTTATTAAGTATTGCCTCTTGATCTAAGTTATGTTACTGTTCCCTGTTAACCTCATCCACGGGGCCAACAATGAATACTTGCTAAGCCATGTCCACTCCTCTTAAAGGGAAGCTTTTACTTAAATGGCTGGGTTTTTTTCTTTGTTTAAACTAATCATTACAATTGCATTAGTTAGTTTCCTAGCCGAGCATTGTCAATCTTTCCCTCTGTACAAGTTTTAGATATCAGAATCTTCTAGTCTGTATCAAATGCTGAAAAAGGTCAAGCTTACTACATGCAGCATTGAGTTAGACTAGAGCAGTGCCTTAGGTTAACCACTGACTGTATTTTTGTAAGATAGTTACTTTGAAATCTTTGCAAGAAAATGACAATCGCCAACTAAAGTTCCCTCTGGCTGTGCACATTACCCTTGTTCGATGCTCTGTTGACAGTTGTATGTAAATAGCAGAATCTGTGTATCACTTCAATCAATTTTACAAAATAAAAAATGGAAATGGCTTCCTGTTTAATTTTACTCTTCACAGCTTTCCTTTGATCAGTATTCAGGTTTTTCTTCCCCCTTGTAGATGTTGACAGAGAGTCTCCTTCTGTGTAAGATAGTGAGGGGTGAGCAGGGCCTGAATGATAGAGATTAACACTAGCAGTGGGACTGATGAGTATATGTGAGAAAGAAGCTCATCTTTGAAAGAGATGTCAGCTGTCAGCAATGTGTGCCATAATTCCTATGGGAAACCCTCTTTCCCCAGAGAGTGGTGAGAATGTGAAACTTAATAGTGCAATACTCTGAATGGAGAAAGTGAGGTCTGCAGATCAGAGCTGAAAATGTGTTGCTGGAAAAGCGCAGCAGGTCAGGCAGCATCCAAGGAACAGGAAATTCGACGTTTCGGGCATAAGCCCTTCTTCAGGAATCCTGAAGAAGGGCTTATGCCCGAAACGTCGAATTTCCTGTTCCTTGGATGCTGCCTGACCTCCTGCGCTTTTCCAGCAATACTCTGGCCTGTCTTTTGATACTATTCCTTATATTGTCTTAACTTTTCCTCAAATGGACCAATACCTGTTAAATGAGGGAAAAAAAGAATAGGACATGCTGATTGGGTGAGATGAAGTATATAAAAGAGGTTTGTGTGGAGGAAAAACAGTGATACCGACTGGTTTGATGTAATGGCTCTCTGTAAGTTTAATATAATCTGTGCACTGAGTATTTGTGAAATCATGCAGCGCAGAAAGTGACTGTTTGGCCTATTTTGTCCATGCTAGCCCTTTGATAGATCTTCCTGATTTAGTTAAAGATCCTAGCTTTTTCTCTGAAGCCCGACCAGTCTCTGGTGTTTTTCCAGTTACATTTTCAGAATTCCAGTGAAATTGTGTCTTGCCCCATTCATTCCATGCCAGGCCAGAGCTAAAGCCTGACTAAATTTTTTTCCCCTCATTCCCCCCCCCCCCCCCCCGACTTTATTCTGCCAATTATTTTACATCTGTGACCTCTGGTTGCTAACCCACTTGCCCTTCATTGGATCCCCTGATAATCCATGTCCTCAGAAACGTGGGAGTCCGTTTGATGCGTGTTTTCTTCATGTAACTTTAGTGAGAAAAGCAGATGTGCCCATTTCTGCTCATTCTGAACGGGGAAACTAGTTACCCGATTCCAAAAAGCACATAGCTGTCTGGAGGTTTGAAAGTATTTTATTATGGTACAGTGTCATCATGCTGCAAGTAAACCATTGATCATCCAGATACTGAATGGGATGATGACCTCGCATGCTATGAGGTCATACATTATTCCATTACACATTTTCAACATGGCACATACAATTAGTCATTGCAAAAGCAACAGTAAATTGGAGTCTAACTATCATTAGTGTGCAAACAAAACCTGAACATACTGAACAAAGGTCTATTGACTGGAATAGAAATAAGAAAATTCACACCTGCACAGTTGTTTAAAACATCAGTTGTTGTAAGGCTGGTGACAAAAGCAATCTGCTGTCTAAATTGTTTGGTATCACTGTTGGAAACGATTTCAGTATCCGCATAGAAGCCTCCTACAGCTCAACTTGTGTATGATCCAAATCATATCCCAAAAAATGTGTCTCAGAGCAATCATACTTCCACAGAACAGCCTCCTGCTTATATTCTATGGGATGAAAATGGATTTAAATTTTAAGAGAGTACATTTCACTGCATTAAAGAACCAATCTCTGAAGTGACAAGACACCTGGGTGAGCAATGCATGCAGTCAAATACAACAGTAATACTGAGTAAATAGCATTATAAATGATGAGTTTAAATATCATTCCAGCATTTATTTATTTTTACTCTTTTAAGAAGCTCATCTCTAAAGTCACTATTATTGCAGACATTTGAATTAAACTTTAACTGAAGAATTGTTTTTTAAACCTTTAGCTATTTTCCATGCCATAGGTTAATATTTAGCATTGCAGGAAGTACTGCTGTCATATTATCAAACTTCTGAAATAATTGCAAGTAAATGCTGTTGTACTGCCTTCAAAGCATTCGGTTACTTTTTCAAGCTCTGGGAAAACCGGCTAATGGATTTGATCAGCGAGTACCATTCGAGTGTTTCCCATCGCTGTGCGGTATGATCCAGGGTTTACAGGGACTTTGCGCAGTCAGGGCAGTACACATCCCTGTTGTGGGTAACAAAACGCTTGTTGATCAGGGAACTGTAACACTTCTTGCACTTGAAGCAGTTGCTGTGCCATTGACGATCTTCGTAGGTTACAACCTCAGCCCCTCCAAACCCTAGGAGCAGGGCAACATCATGTGAAAACAATATCACACACGTCTGTATAGTTGGAGCATTGAAACAATATACACACACGGCAAGGTTGGCCGATCACTCCTTTAAGCCTGGAATGTGATACGATCTTGACTGCTCTGATTTTAACATCAACTCTACATTCCTGCAAACCCTGCTATCCCCGATCATCTTTCATCCCTCTTAGTCATTGAGACTCCTCTCCCTCTGCCTTAAAAATATTCGTATTCTGCATGCACTGCCTTTTGAGAAAGGGAATTTCAAGAACACTCAAACTTTAAGAGAAAGGTGTTTCCTCGTTTCTGTTTTAAATGGCCACCTCCTGGTTTTCAGCTATGATTCCTGATTCTAGATTCTCCAAGAAGAGGGGAAGCATCTTTTAAACATCCACCTGGTCAAGTCCCCTGAGGATTTTTGTTACCATTAAGTCACCTCTGATCTTCGAAACTCTCGAGGGTGCAGGTCTAGCCTGTCCAGCCTTTGCTCAGATGGCAATCTGCTCATTCCAGGTCATAGACCAATAAACCACCTCTGAACTGTTTCCAGCATGTAAACATCCTTCTGTAAGGACAGTGACCACTACTGTCCAGATGTGGTCTCACCAATTCCCTATATACCTGAAGCATGATCTTTCTACTCTTGCAACGCTTACTACCACTCTGTGATTCATGCTCAAGGACACCCAGATCCCTCTGCATCAGAGAGCTCTTCAAATCTTCACATTTTGATAATTTGCTTATTTTTTATTCTTTACTCCAAAATGGACCATTTCATACTTTACTACCTTGTCTTCCATTTGTCAGATCTTTACCCACTCCCTATCTCTGTCCCTTTGTAGGTTCCTCATGTCCTCTTCGCACTCACTCTTCTACCTGTCCTTGTCTTATCAGATTTAGCTCCTATTATTCCTTCCTCTGAATTGTTCAGATACATTGTAAACAGCTAAGGCACACCACTCATGTCAGCCTGAACAAAGATCCACTTCTCCTTACTCTGACTTAGAACATAGAATCAACATCCATGGGCTTATCTAAGGATTCTTTAAATCTTGCTAATGTGGCTGAGTTGACTACATTAGTAGGTAGGGCATTCCACGCCCTTACCACTCTGTGTAAAAAAAAAACTTGCCTCTGACATCTGTCTTAAATCTATCACCCCTCAATTTGTAGTTATGCCCCCTCGTATAAGCTGACTGCATCATCCTAGGAAAAAGTCTTTCAATGTCTACCCTATCTAATCCTCTGATCATCTTGTATGTCCCGATCAAATCCCCTCTTTGCCGCCGCCTTTCCAATGAGAACAGTCCCAAGTCTCTCAACCTTTCCTCATAAGACCTTCCCTCCAGACCAGGCAACATCCTGGTAAATCTCCTCTGCACCTTTTCCAATGCTTCCATATCCTTCCTGTAATGGGGCGACCGGAAACTGTACACAATATTCCAAGTGTGACCGCACCAGCATTTTGTTTAGTTGTAGCATGAAAAGGTAGCTACAGAGATGGTGAATACACTGGCAGGAATCTTCCAGGTCGCCTTAGATTCTGAAAAAGTCCAAGAGGATTGGAAAACAGCCAATGAAACACCTTTGTTTAAAAAGGGAAGGAGTCCAAAACCAGTAGCTTTTGTTATAATGTATTCGAAGGACATAAATAGGGCATTCAGATATATAGGAGGAGAAAGTGAGGTCTGCAGATGCTGGAGATCAGAGCTGAAAATGTGTTGCTGGAAAAGCGCAGCAGGTCAGGTAGCATCCAAGGTACCTTGTGACCGAGAAAAGTAATTGAGGACAGTGCAGTGGATGTTGTCGCCATGGACTTTTGCAAGGCCTTTGACAAGGTGCCGAGTTGTTGAGTAAGGATTCGGGGAGACCAAGCCGACTGGATACAAAATTGGCTTGATGGTAGAAGATAAGGGAGTAGTGATGGAGGGTTTTATTTCAGATTGGGAGGCCTGTGACCAGCAGTGAGTCACAGGAATTGGTGCTGGGTCCGCTGTTATTTGTCATTTATATAAATGATTTGGATGAGAACTTGGATGTGTGGTTAGTAAGTATGCAGATGACACCAAGGTTGGTGGTAGAGTCGACCGTGAAGAAGGTTACCTGGGAATACAGCGAGATTTGATCAACTGACTCAGTGGGCTGAGGGATGGCAGGTGGAGTTTAATTTTGATGCGTGCAAGGTGTTGCATTTTGGGAAAGCGAACCAAGGCAGGACCTACACAGTCAATGGTGTAGGGTCTTGGGGAGTGTTACAGAACAAAGAGATCTAGGGGCACTGGTTCATAGATCCTTGAAAGTGGGGTCACAGGTAAATAGAGCGGTGAAGAAGGCTTTCAACGTGTTTGTTTTCATCAGTCAGAGCGTTGAGTATCGGAGTTGGAACACCTTGCTGCAGCTGAACTAGATGTTGGTGAAGCCGCGATTGGAGTACTCCCCTACTATAGAAAGGATGTTATTAAACTGGAAAGAATGCAGAAAAGATTTACTAGGATGCTAGCTGGATTGGAAGTTTTGAGTTATAGTGAGAGGTTGGATAGATTGGAACTTTTTTCCTTGGAGCGTAGGAGACTAAAGGGTGACTTTATAAAGGTTTATAAATTATGAGAGACATGGACAAGGTAGATAGCTGACAGCTTTTCCCTCTGGTAAGGAGGTCTAAAACTAGGCATAGGTTTAAGGAGAGATACAAAACGGTCCAGAGGGGCAGTTTTTTCACACAGAGGGTGGTGAGAGTTTAGATGAGGCTAGTGGTAGAGGCAAGTACAATTTTGTAATTTAAGAAACAGCTGGACAGGTACATGGATGGGATAAATATGGAAGGATATGGACCAAGCACAGGGAAATGGGACTAGATTAGTTGTGGAAATTGGGTGGCACAGATGAAGGACCTGTTTCAGTGCTGAAGACCTCTGCCTATGATTTTGTTACTACTTGTAAGAACTTGAGAGTTAATGCTTCAAGTCCAGTATTACTCTTCAGTGTTCCATTGCCTGACCCGCTGAGTGTTTCCAGTGTTGGAGGATGTTTGTTTTCGGTGCAATGGGGGATGAATAATATCGATGACCCAATCACAGGAAAGGCTGGGGGCTAGCAGTGGATTGTGAGGATGCACAAGGTATGAAGGCTGGCCAGGTCAGGGATGGAGTCATTAAGGTGAGTCTTGGCACCATTCGACAAATCCATCTCTTATTTTATAATGTGGCTTGAAAAGTAGTGGCAAGATGCAGTAACTCACCAGTCACAGGCTTGTGACAAACACCACACTTCTTGGCAATGAAGTTACTGTAGCAGTCAACACAGTAGAGAAAGTTCTCATGGGCGGTGAAACGCTGTCCACCCAGCTGTTTGCGACATGTCTTGCACACAAAGCATTCCGAATGCCAAGGCTCATCCCGATAGGTCAGTCCTCCACTGGTGATTGCCTGAAACACATCAGACAGGTCACAGCATCAGTCAAAGGAGCCCCACAACAGCCCATAGGTAAATCCGATCGGAACAGATTCACAGGTAGGTTCAGTCTGTTATGGCCTTGCTCATCCCTAACTCCAAATCTCCCCCCCACCCCCTTTACCCAGGATCACTGCTGCTCCTAACCTCTTCAACATCTCTGTTTCAATCATTCCATCATCCCATCATTGTCTCGATGGGCCTAACGTCACCTTCTATTAGTGTTTGTACCTCCAACAGCCTGCTTCAAACTGTAAACATCAACCCCTCCCATTGTGAAAATACATTGACACTCCAACGGAAAACGTTGATGCTGTGTGTGTAATGCTTTTTAAATTTATTACAATCAAAGTGGTGTGATCTGTTTCAAAAGCAACATTGTTAATTGTGAGGGTGGGTGCTGGTCTGATGGTTTCAGAGTCTGGAAAGGAGTGTCACCACTTCAGAATCCCCAGGAGTGACATCTTCCCTTGGTGATGAATCTTTGGAATCCTCTATCCCAGAAACTGGGTGGATTCGAGGCAGATGCAGTATATTTCTGAACACTAATGAAATCTGTGATTGGACAGAAGATGTGGGAAGAAGGCATTGAGGTTAAAGATCAGCCAGGATCGTGTGGAGCAGGCTTGAGGGGCCGAATGGCCTAATTCTGTTCTAAACTTTTCTGCCTCCTTTCTTTCTTGGGTAAATCAGTGTGAACATCCTGCTCTGCTTCAGTGTCAGATTTTACTGATGCTCCTGTGAAGGAACCTGGGTAAAGATGATGATGGTGCAAACACAAGGTGTTTGTGTATCTCCAAACAGACACTACACGGGGTAATCACAAATTCCTGGCAGAGACAAGAAAGTCGATTCACACCTTTGGATGTTTGGAGGGGAAACAGAAATCAGCAAATGCATCTCTCACCTAGTCAGGCAAAGGAGATGAGACATTACATACCATTGAAATTATGAAATTAAATGTGTTACGGTTTGCTTCAGATTAACATATGGCTTCTGGTTTTCAGTAAGATGAGGAGGTGCTGGTGTTGGACTGGGGTGGACAAAGTTAAAAATCACACAACACCAGGTTATAATCCAACAGGTTTATTTGGAAGCACTAGCTTTCAGTATGTTGTTGAAGAGCTAATAGATTCAAACACTTCCACAGGTGCCCACCAGGGGGAAGCAGAATTCTAGCTTCTGTCCAAAGGGGCCATTAGTGGTCATGGATTGTTGCGGCCTGTAGGATGGACATCATTTCTCTCAAACATTGTAGAGGTTTCTGAAATGTGTAAGGGAGCAGCCAACTGGCTCCAGCTCTGATCTCTCGTGACCAATTCACTCCCTCACCCTGACAACAGAGATCAACTCAGTCTCTCTGTACTTTAACTCCCACTGCTGCTGTCTAGTCATAGAGATGTTTTGCCTTTCGCACAAATAGAAGTGTGATCTGTGAGTTTCAGTGCCTGTGTGATGCCAAATACATGGGCCATCTCGTCCAACGACTGACTGACAGATCATATTTGCAAACCTCAGAAAAGTACGTCCATCATTCGATAGATACTGCTTATTAGACAACATTTACTAAATAATCCAGACTGTGATGAGTTATACTGGAAACCAATTTAATACCATCCCCCTGTAATATGATGTATTTGTGTGTGATAGAAGCTACAAACATAAAACCAAGAATCTGGTTTTGTGTGGCACACATCACACACTTTTCAGAAAGGCAATGCCCTGACCAATCAGAATCTAACTGCTGTGTCTGCAATTAAAAGTTGACAATGAACTGTTCTTGCTGCATCAGCACCATCTTATCATGCTGTAAGGAATAATGTCCCTTTGTTCCTCTGTTCCTTGTGTCCTGTTGCTGATGACAACAAGAAAGAACCGCTCTAACATTTAGCGTCCTTTTCACAATTTTTAACTCTTAGAAGCTGCATAGCACAGACCTACTCCTTCCAAAGTCTAATGTTAAACTCTGTCTCTGCCCACAAATGCAATGCAACATGAACCCCTTCCAGACCTGTACAACATGAACCATTCTCTCCTCCTGGTCCTGCCCAGTGGCTTCTGAAATCTATCCCAGGCCATGTCAGCCTTGAGGGGAAAGTGAGGACTGCAGATGCTGGAGATCAGAGCTGAAAATGAATCAGAGCTTGATTCCTGAAGAAGGGCTCATGCCCGAAACGTCGAATCTCCTGCTCCTTGGTTGCTGCCTGACCTGCTGTGCTTTTCCAGCAACACATTTTCAGCTCATGTCAGCCTTGCAGGCTCAGTGTGTACGTAGGAGTTGACAACAGCCAGTGCCATCTCTCTGTTATTGTCAGATTCTTTATCCGGTCCAGTGACCATTGTGTAACTCAGGAAGGAACAGTTGTATAAATGTGGTATTTTGAGATTTGTTGGGTTTGCATCTCTTCCAATTTACACCAACAGTCAATGTCACTTTCTCCCTGTTGGCATTTAGTGCTGTACCTGACAAAGCTCAGTAACACCATACATTGTTACTCAATAACTCACCAGGCGTTGTGAAAACATGAAATGTGAACACAGTACCCAGTGTCTGTCATGCTATAACAATGGGAACGCTGCCTGGTCACAGTCTGCACATGGCCTGTGATTCACTCAGACCAGACCCCTCTCTTTCTCTCACCTTTCGGCAGTGGACGCAGTGCTTGGAAAACTTCTTCTCGTTGCAGGAGATGCAGTAAATCTCGTCTCCCTTTGGGACAAATCTGGCGGTGCCAATCTCCTTCAGGCAGCGGCTGCAGGTGAAGCAGCGCTCGTGCCAGTGTGAGCCCCCATACTCAAAACTCTTTGTCCCTACACAGAGAGAGGGGGGGGGGGGAGAGATTATAACTGTCCACTGCCCCTCAGCCTGCAATCGCCCACATCTCCCTCAACACATGCACCCACAAATCCCCCACATCTCCCTCAACACATCCGCCACACATCCCCCACACATGCCAGGCTTTTATTTTATCTCATCACTTGGGGGGCGCGGAGGGTGTGACTAATTGCAGCAACATTTATTTTCTGTTAGTAGTTTCCCTCCGCTATCCCTGAGAAATTCCCTCCACCATTTCAGAAGGTATTCAGGGAGAGTCAGCCCCATTGCTGTAGGTCTGGAGTCACATGTAGGCCAGACAGGGTGAGGGTGAGGATGGCAGATCCCAATGTGGGCAGCGGATCACATGGTCAGCTGTCACAGTCAGATTGTCATCAAAAGGTCCAGGTACATCTGTAACCGAGTTGGCAGCACAACTCCCACCAAGTGTCCCACAGAGAGTCCAAGTGATCCCCAGGGAATTCCCATCCTGGATTGGGAGCCTATCTGGGAATGGCCCCAGTGATAATCCGCAGGAGTGGAGCTGAGCAGTAAGTGGTGCTGCCTGAGAAGGAACACATTCAACAATAACTTTCAAACGAGGAAATTCTCAAACTGGGAAGGCTGCACAGCTGGAGGAGGGGAGGGCGGTTATTTGGATAAATCATTCAAAAGGGCCAGCAACAGTTTTGGAGGCTGAATGGCCTTGTGGTAAGATTCTGGGAGCATGAGCCTTTGATTATGATGTAGATTGATCCACACATTTCCTACAAACATCAGTGGGTCTTGGGGCATGGGGGTGAAGGGGCTGGGCAGCAGAGTCAGTGCAGCCTCAGAGTGTGGACACCGTCCCTGTCCAGACTGAGTCTCCTGCTCCCCGATGGACTGTGGCACTCCCTGAATGGCCTCCAATTCCTGAGCACATCCTCAACAACCTCACACCTCCACCCCTCCCCAACCCCCCCCCCACACACCCCATCCCACCCAAACCCCCCCCACACACCAACTCCCCCATCCCACCCCTCACCCCACACCCACGCACACACACCCCACCCCTCCCCAAACCCCCTCCACACACACACACACAACCAACTCCCCCACGCCCCATCCCACCCCGAACCCCACACCCACCCAAACATACACCCACCCCACCCCAAACCCCCCACACACACATCAACTCCCTCACCCTACCCCAAATCCCATACCCACCCATACACTGAGTAAAAACAGTGAGTTACTGAGTAACCAGGGGAGATTAATGGTGAGTAATGAGTAGAGAGTTAGTAACCAGGGGCAAGTTAGTTAGTAACGGGGGAGAGTTAGTAAGTAACGAGGGTGAGTCAGTGAGTAACAAGGGAGTGTTAGTAACGAGGGTGAGTCAGTGAGTAACGTTGTGAAGTGAGTGGAGGATGTGGCAGTGACCTGGTTTGATGGCTCTCCGGCAGCTGTGACAGGTCGAGGCGTCAGTGCGGGGCAGGCAGTTGGTACAAGTGATGCGCTCGTTCTTGATGCAGAAGGAATCGTTGGCGAGGGAGCGGCTGCAGTGGAAACAGCGGAAACACGACTCGTGCCAGTAGCGATCGTCGTGGTGCAGTTCCTAAAGCAAGGAACCATCGTTACCAAGTCAGGAGCTACAGAAAGAACACAGCAGGAACTGTCCCCAAACCACAGTAATAGGCAGGGACTTCCCAACCTCTCTCAGAATCCTCACAGGGAATTGTCGCTGGAATCATCTTCCTACCCCTAAACCCTAACCCTAAACCCTCACCCCAACCCTTACCCTAAACCTGAACTGGAACCCTTACCCTCACCCGAACCCTAGACCCAAACCCTAAACCTAAACCCTCTTGCTAACCCTAACCCTATTGCTTAACCCTAACCCTCACCCTCACCCTAACCCTAACCCCAACCCTAAACCTAAACTCTCACCCAAACTCTAAACCCAGACTCTAACCCTAAATCCTCACAATAACCCTAACCCCAAACTCGAACCCTCACCCTCAACCCTCACCCTAACCCTAACCCGAAACCCAAAACCCTCAGCTTAACCCTAAACCTAAATCTTCAACCTAACCCTTGGACTTGTTGGGCCAAAGGGCCTGTTTCCACACTGTAAGTAATCTAATCTAATCCTAAACCTTCACCCTAACCCAAACCCTAACCCTCACACTAAACCTTCACCCTAACCCTAACCCAATTCCTAACCCTTAACCCTAAATTTAAACCCTCACCCAATTCCAAACCCTTAACCCTAAACCCTAAATCATAATCCTAACCATAAACTGAACCCGAAACCTGAACCCTCAACTTAACTTTAAACCCACACCTTAACCCAGAACCCTAAACCCGACCCATAAACCCTAATCCTAACCCTCACCCTAAATCTGAATGCTCACCTTCAACCCTCAGCCTAAACCCTCACCCTAAACCTAAACCCTAACCTGAATCCTAAATCTTCACTTGAACCCTAAACCCGAACCCCTAAACCTAAACTGTCATCCTAAATCTAAACCTGAGCCATAACCCTAACCCTAAATCTAAACCTGAACGATAAAACTGACCCCTAAACCCTAACCCTAAATACTAACCCTAAGCATAAACCCTCACCTTAGCCCTCACCCTCACCCTTACCCTGACCCTAACCCTTAACCTCTAACCCCCACTCTAACGCTAAACTATCTCCACCCAGGAAGTGCCGCCCACTCCACCTCGATCAGAAAATCACCAGGGACTCTTGATTATTTAACAAAAACCTAAAAGAGGAAAACTCCCAAATCCTAAATTTAACATCAGGTTTTTGGGGAAGTGACCGAGTGACTGAGCTTTTGGACAATAGACAAGCAAGAGGTAAAAAGGAGAGTGAGGAAATTAACACCATCCCGGTCACGGGAAACACAATTCAGATTAAAAGCTGATGTTAATTATTGGGGTCTATTTCCCAAACCCATTCCTGATGGTCCTGCTGGAGGGAGGACAGAGAAAGTGGGGTTTGGGAATTTCACAACAAGAGACTGAAAACCCCAAAGGGTGTCCCAGCCAATGTGGAAGATCTAACCCCGAGTAATAGGGTAATCACCAGATCGTCCACCTGGTGATGTTGGTCAAGTGAGAACCACAACCTTGAACATCTCCCAGTAATCCCATGGGATCTTGGGATCCACACGGGAGAGAGGTAATTGAAGTTTGCAGTTTTGGGCGAGTGAGATTGAATGAAAGATTTTTGAGTGGATTCTCGGAATTAGCGGAAGACGAGATAGGGAGTTCACTCGATCACCCACCTCAGCAGATCCCCAGGCCCTGATTGGTCCATACCTTGGAATCAAAGCTTATTGGTTTCCTGCAGACAAAGCACGTGTTGGCGATGAACTTGTCGTAACATTTGATACAGCAGTGCAGTTTGTCCTTCTCAATGTATTTGCTGCCATGCAGTGACTCCTTACAATAATGACAGTCCAACCGCTCATTCATCGTACGCTCGGGGAAGCGGTAATAGGCATCTGTCAGAAACATGGGCCAGGAGCAGTTAGCACTGGGACAGACACAGAGAGAAAGAGAGAGAGAGAGAGAGAGAGAGACCGCTTGGGGCGTAATGGCAGAGGGGGTTGTGTTTGAGGGTAGGGGTTGTGGGGGAGGGGGAGTGTGTAGGGAAACAGACTGAGAGGGTGGGCACATCCCTGGCAGTGAGAGGCTTTCTGACCAGACAAGGAGGGAGGGACTGTGGGGGGGGGGGGGGGTGGGTGGGGGTGTGGGTGTGTGGGTGTGTGGGGAGTGGGGTGGGTGTGGGTGGGTGTGTGGGGGGTGGGGTGGGTGTGTGGGGGGGTGGTGTGTGGGTGTGTGGGGGGTGGGGTGGGTGTGGGGGTGTGTGGGGGGTGTGAGTGTGTGGAGTGGGTGTGGGTGGGTGTGTGGGTGGGTGTGTGGGGCGTGGGGTGGGTGTGGGTGGGTGTGTGAGGGTGTGTGGGAGGTGGGGTGGGTGTGGGGGGGTGTGGGGGGTGGGGTGGGTGTGGGTGGGTGTGTGAGGGAGGGGGGGGGGGGGTGGGTGTGTGGGGTGGGTGTGTGGGGGGTGGGGTGTGTGTGGGGGGTGTGGGGGTGTGTGGGGGTGTGGGGTGGGTGTGGGGGTGTGTGGGGGGTGTGTGGGTGTGGGTGGGTGTGTGGGTGGGTGTGTGGTGGGTGGGTGTGGGTGGGTGTGTGTGGGTGTGTGGGTGGGGGGGTGCGTGCGGGGGTGTGGGGGGGTGGTGGGGGGGGGTGGGTGTGTGGGGGGTGGGGGGGTGTGTGGGTGTGGTGGGTGGGTGGGGGGGGGGGTGTGGTGGGTGGGTGTGTGTGGGTGTGTGGGAGGTGGGGTGGGTGTGGGGGTGTGTGGGGGGTGAGGGGGTGTGTGGGTGTGTGGGGGTGGGGGGGTGTGTGGGGTGGGTGTGTGGGGGGTGGTGGCAGCGAGTGTGGTTTGGATTTCTCTCGAGTTGATCACGATCCACCGAACTATAAAAAGTTGCATTTGGTGGAATTTGGAGATGAGTCATCCTCGGGGAAGGCTAATCCTGAAACAGCAAATCCCCCAAAATGTTCCAACTTCTGGGAACAATGAATATGTTGGAACCTGGAGGTTTTTGGTTTTTCTGAGTTTGGAAACTATCTGCTCATTGATTTAAAACAAAGAGAAATGTCCTTTAGAGCTGGGGGTCGTGTTGTTGTCCCTGTCGATGGCTCCGTCAGTTGTGGGAGGTGTCTTTTCCCTGGGCTGGGGGATTTTAAGACTGGGGGCACATTTTTAAGGAGAGATATTTTGAAAAGACATGAGGAGCTACTTTTCTTACCCAGAGGGTGGCTCACGTGTGGAATGAACTTTCTGAGGGAGTGGTGGCTGTGGGTGCAGCTATAACATTGACACAACATTTGGGTGGATACATGAAGAGGAAAGGGTTTGGAGGGATATGGGCCTGGAGCAGGCAGGGGGGACGAGATTAGTTTGGGACTATGTTCGACATGGGACTGGTTGGGCCGAAGGGTCCGTTTCCATACTGGACAACTTTTGTTTCTTTGATAAAGTTGAGACTTTATAAATGAAGGAAGTGTTCACTCCAGTTTGATTTTTAGCAGTTAGTTCTTTTACATCCTGAAGGGTTTCTGAAAAAGACAAAATTAACCTCCCTATTGGAGTACAGTATTACCAGAGACTGTCACACAGAGACTGATACACACAGAGACTGATACACACAGAGACTGTCACACAGAGACTGACATACACACAGAGACTGACACACACACAGACTGTCACACACAGACTGTCACACACAGAGAGTGACACACACAGAGACTGACACATGCAGAGACTGACACACAGACTGTCACACGGGCAGAGACTGACACACACAGAGACTGTCACACACAGAGACTGACACACACAGAGACTGAGACACGCAGAGACTGACACACAGAGACTGAGACACGCAGAGACTGAGACACGCAGAGACTAACACACAGAGACTGTCACACACAGAGACTGACACACACAGAGACTGAGACACGCAGAGACTGACACACAGAGACTGTCACACACAGAGACTGACACACACAGAGACTGACACATGCAGAGACTGACACACAGACTGTCACACGGGCAGAGACTGACACACACAGAGACTGTCACACACAGAGACTGACACACACAGAGACTGAGACACGCAGAGACTGACACACAGAGACTGAGACACGCAGAGACTGACACACAGAGACTGAGACACGCAGAGACTGTCACACACAGAGACTGACACACACAGAGACTGTCACACACAGAGACTGACACACACAGAGACTGAGACACGCAGAGACTGACACACAGAGACTGAGACACGCAGAGACTGTCACACACAGAGACTGACACACACAGAGACTGTCACACACAGAGACTGACACACACAGAGACTGAGACACGCAGAGACTGACACACACAGAGACTGTCACACACAGAGACTGTCACACACAGAGACTGACACACACAGAGACTGACACATGCAGAGACTGACACACAGAGACTGTCACACGGGCAGAGACTGACACACGCATAGACTGACACACGCGCAGACTGACACACGGGCAGACACTGACAATACTCTGACATCACTTGGATGAACAAGGGACTGAAGAAATGGACATTTTTGAAGTGATGCTGGAGAGAAGGGCAATTATTTCTGAAATGGACAGTGAGGGGCATGGGTCGGGTAAATAGACCAGGTCTCTTCCCTGGGGTGGGGGAGTCCAGAACTAGAGGGCATAGGTTTAGGGTGAGAGGGGAAAGATATAAAAGAGACCTAAGGGGCAACTATTTCACACAGAGGGTGGTACGTGTATGGAATGAGCTGCCAGAGGGAGGGGTAGGGTGTAGGACAGAGGAGGGGTAAGGGCAGAGGGAGGGAGTAGGGCAAGGGAGAGGTAGGGCGGAGGGAGAGGGGAGGGGAGGGAGGGGGTAGGGCGAGGGAGGTCCCGATGCTGCTCCTGGCCAGGCAGACGGCTCTCTGCTCTTTCTAAAGTTGAAGCTGGTGGTTTGAATGTGACAATAAAAGACGCAGACTGAAGCGAAAACATCTAAATGTAAAATATTTTGTGATGCAACGTGACAACAGAAGATAACAACTTTAATAATCCAGTCCCTGGGCGATCCAACACATTCCCAGCTTCTTCCTTGATGTGACTCCTAGCACTCCCAGAAACGGGATTGGGGCAACACGAGGTGATTTCTAGAGTTTGACATTAAAGAAGTTACTTTTTTATTCAGTTCTCAGGTCCCAAACCACTATCATTTGCCGGAATCTTAACAAGAAGCATTTCCTGTTTAGTCTGGATTAAAATCGGAGTTTATTTGGAGATTAAACAAACACTGAGCCACCCAAAGTGTTTATCCTCAAGACTTCTCAGATTAAACTTGGCCTCTGGGTTTATTCAGCTCCATAACACTAACCACATGTTCACATGCACACACACACACACACATACACACACGTTCACACACACATACACACACACTCTCACACACACACACACACATTCTCACCCATTCACACACCCACATACATACACACGCACAGTCTCACACACACAGTCTCTCACACGAAGGCTCACACTCACACTCACACACAGAGTCTCTCACACACACACAGTCTCACACACACATACAGATTCACTCACTCTCACAGTCTCACATGCACACACGCAGTCTCACACTCACACACTCACACACACAATCTCACACACGTACACACACCATCTCACACTCACACAGTCTCTCACACATGCACAGTCTCACACACACCCACTCTCACACACAGTCTCACACACACCATCTTACACTCACATACACCGTCACACACTCACACATGCACACACACCCTCTCACACTCACACACACCATCCCACACTCTCACTGTCTCATACGCACATACACATACTGTCTCACACACACCATCTCACACTCTCTCACACACACCCGCACACAGTCTCACTCACACAGTCTCATACACACACTGTCTCTCACACACACAGTCTCATAGACACACTGTCTCTCACACACACACTGTCTCATACACACACTGTCTCATACACACTCACTCTCACACTGTCTCACACTCTCTCATAGACACACTCACTTACATGCATGCACTCAAACATACTCACACACATACGGACACACTCTCTCTCATATGCACATCCTAACAGGCACACTAAGACATATAACAGACAGCCACACAGAAATACACACATGCAGGCAGACACAGGCACAGCCTTCTGTACACAGACACAGGCACATGCACACACACAGACACATATACATTCTGGATCAGTGGTGCTGGAAGAGCACAGCAGTTCATTCCTGATGAAGGGCTTTTGCCCGAAACGTCGATTTCGCTGCTCGTTGGATGCTGCCTGAACTGCTGTGCTCTTCCAGCACCACTGATCCAGAATCTGGTTTCCAGCATCTGCAGTCATTGTTTTTACCCAGATACAAACACAGATGCACGTACACACACTCATGCAGCCTCATACACTCACGCACACAGACACACACAGATATAGACAAACAGACATGAACACACAGCGCACACACAGACACCAGGTATAGACTAACATTCAGGCACACGCAGATAGATGTACAAACAGACACACTCTCACTGGGACAGATGGGGGTGTGGTAAGGTTTCACTGTTAGTCTAAAATACTCACATGATAAATATTCGCAGTTTACAGCTCCACTATCCCCCCCATGTGTGTTTGAGTGCAGGAGAATGTAGGAGGGTCTTGCAGCAGGAAGCTGCAAATGGACCAAGCATTCACTGCTGACAGAAGCTTTGACTGTTTTAAAAAGAAATTTACTGTCTGCTTTTCATAGTAATTCAAGTTTAAGAGCTGGGTGAAACATTACATTCCTGTCTCAGTTTTCCCCGGGAATTACTTTGATATTCATACAAAATACAGAGCTCTGTTGGCACTCTGAGAAACTAGCTGGTTACTGTGGGACTCTCTCTGCTCACTGGAGAAGGTGTAGCCGACAGTATAACTTCGATCCTGGGTGTTATGCAGAGAGTTTCTTTCATTTAGAATTTTGCTGCTTTACCCAAACTATAGCAATGTTTAATGGAGCTACAGTGTGTTCAGGCACAGACTGCTGGATTAAACAAACCAGCAAGATCCCTCAGCTGCTCTGACACGAGCCTGGCTGACACTGACAGGTTAACACTGTCAAACTAGATTCTTAGGAATGTTGGGTGAAGGAGTCAAATGCTTGTTGGCACCACTAACTTGGTCAGTTCATGACACGGAGTTATTAATGTAGAGAATGGTTCCAGAATTGATACAGGTAATTCAATGCACACTGTACCCACAGTAACTCCCTGCAATTCAAACACTCCCACTACCTCATCTTTACCTGTCAATATTTTCTCCTCAGAGATTGATCCAGTTCCCCTCATGAAAGTCTCAGTTAAATTTATCTCTCCCACATTGTCAGACAACGGACTTGAAACCCCACAACCCACTTCATCAGAAAAAACGGTCCCTCACAGAAACAATGCAAATGACTGTTCAAATGTGCAGAGTGTTTGGAATGATCTGAATATCCCATAATACCGAGTGAACCCAATACAAAAAGACTTAAAAATCACACAACACCAGGTTATAGTCCGACAGGTTTATTTGGAAGCACTAGGTTTCAGGTAGTTTCATTAACAACCACCTGATGAAGGAGCGTCGCTCCGAAAGCTAGTGCTTCCAAATAAACCTGTTGGACTATAACCTGGTGTTGTGTGAGTTTTAACTTTGTACACCCCAGTCCAATACCTCCACATCAACAAAATAAACCCACAGACAAGCATTCTTCACACTCAATTCCACACATTTACATCCAGCTGTTACAAAATCCACTGGAACAGTCGCTGTATCGAATTGAACAGGAGACTACCTGGGCTTCTGTGGAAAGTCATTCTCTCAGCAAAGCCTTCCCTCTTGCCTCCGAGACGAGATGAGAGTACTCTCGGCACTCATTGAATTACCTCATTGTCTCCCACTTGCCAAAGCAGCTATTAATACAGGAACTGGACAAACCCATCCCAGCCTCTCTAATCCCATTCCACACACTTTACCATTTTAGGTATTTCAGTAGGAAAGGCAGAGGCTTGGATCAGACTGCAGTTCACATTCCTGCTGCTGGTCACTGATCCAAGAGGCATTCACTAAAAGGGATACATGACTATAACTGCCAGGAATTTCATTGTAATTCCCTGCCAACCTCCCGTGGCTTAAGAGAGTAAATATAGACAGCTGGGATTATTGCAAAAAGAGTAAACAAACACAGTTATAGGTGGGATAGGAACAGAAACTGCTGGAGAAACTAAACAGGTTTCATCGCATCTGTAAAATGAGAAAGAGTTAACATTTCAGGTGTAGTGACCCTTCCTCAGAAAAGGTGGTATATATCGGGTGAATTGGAAAAAGGACAGGCAGAGAGAGAAAACAAGAATTAGACCAAGGGATGGCTGATGGTGAGCCAGGGATGGAGATGAGCTGCTAATGGGGACAGTGAGTAGGTGAGAGTGGGCTGGCTGTGCTGAAAGCAGCATATGGTATGACAGGGCCTGGGTAAAGGACAGGGGCGAAGGTGGTCAGGCCCGAAAATTACTGACCTCAATATAGAGTCCTGAGGTAGCAGGGTGTCAAAGGGGGAATGAGGGGTTGTTCTTCCAGCTTGTGCTATTGGAGCTCTGCAGTAAGCCTGCGATATACAGAATCCCAACAGTGTGGAAGCATGCCATTCAGCCCATCAATTTCACACTAGCCCTTCAACCAACATAGCACCCACATACTCTATCTGTGTAGCCCTGTGTTTCCTGTGGCTAATCCGCCTAACCTGCATGTCTTTGGACCGAGGGAGGAAACCAGAGCACCACACCAAACCCACACAGACACGGGGAGAATGTGCAAACTCCACTCAGTCACCCAAGGCTGGGATTGAACCTGTGTCCTTGGTGCTGTGAGACAGCAGTGCTAACCACTGAGCCACCGTGCCACCTCAGTGACAGCCATGTTGGCCAGGGAACATGGTTGTGTTTTCAGGTGGTGAGCAACAGGAAGCTCAAGTTCACTTTTGTGGAGAGAACGTAGATGTTCTGCAAAGTGGTCACCCAGTGTGTGTTGTTTTCCAGTGTAGAGCAGAGCACATTGTGAGCAGCGAGAACAGCAGGGAGGGGTGGGGAAGATAGACCGCTTCACTATTCTGAAAGATTAACCGTTCATTCAGAGCTTTCCATTTCGTTTTGTAACACAAAGAGTCATTAACATCATAGCTGATTGTCAGAGACTCTAACGGAAATTCCTGCTGTCATTGTCACTGACCTTGATACAGGAATCTCTTGTAGCTTTCTCCTGTTTTAATTATGAACTTGTAACTTCTTTAAACTTTTTATCATTGTTTGACAAGTGACAGAGGAGGGGAGGTGTGATTGGGGCAGACACAGTTGGGGCTGTGTGAGTATAGTCCAACTCTGTATTCAGACAAGAGCATTGTGCTGGACATCAGCACCAGGAGCAGAAACATACGGAGAGGTGGACCAGGCTGACAAGGGAATGCAGGGCCAGCATGGAAGTAAAAAGGAAAATCATACACTGGTGTAGATCAGTGGGAAGCTAGAGGATTGGGAAATCTTTAAAAACCAGCAGAGGATAACTAAAGAAGCAATAAGGCAGGAATGGGGGGGGGGGGGGGGGGGTGGGGAGGGGGAGGCGAGAGGAGATGAAATATGAGAGTAAGTTAGCTCATCATATTACAATTTGGAGATGCCGGTGTTGGACTGGGGTGTACAAAGTTAAAAGTCACACAACACCAGGTTATAGTCCAACAGGTTTAATTGGAAGCACATTAGCTTTCGGAGCATCATTCCTTCACCAGGTGATAGTGGGGGACACAATTCTAAGGCACAGAATTTAGAGCAAAGAATTTATAGCAGTGTGATGTAACTGAAATTATACATTGAAAATTACCTCGATGGTCTGTTGAGTCTTTCATCTGTTAGAATACAGTGATAGTTTCACTTCTTTCATGTGTAAATCACAAAACCTTTTCTTAATTAAAAGTTGCATTCTCAGGTTAGCTGCTAACAATGGTGATAGCTGGACAATATGTTGAAGGTGTTAGCCCCCTGTGTTCTCTGTCTATGACCTGATGTTTAGATTGATTCTAATCTAAAAAGTGAGATAACAGAGTTTTACATGAACAGATGAAAGACTCAGCAGACAATCAAGCTAATTTTCAATGTATAATTTCAGTTACATCACACTGTAAATGTTTGCTATAAATTCTGTGTTACGATCGAGCCCTCCACTATCACCTGATGAAGGAGCGTCACTCTGAAAGCTAGTGTGCTTCCAATTAAACCTGTTGGACTATAACCTGGTGTTGTTTGATTTTTAACATCATATCAAAGATTGCAAGAGTCATTTACATACCTAAAAAGGTAAGAGTCAAGAGTGGACATGGGGCTACTGGCAACTGAGGTTGGAGACATAGTAATGGGGAACAAAGAAATGGCAGAGGAACTGAATCGGCACTGTTCATCAGTGGGAGACCAGAACATCAAGCGAGTCAGGGGGCAGAGGTGAGTGTAGTGTCCCTCAGGAGGCAGAGGTGAGTGTAGTGTCCCTCAGGGGACAGAGGTGAGTGTCCCTCATTGAGGAGTAAGTGCTGAAAGATCTGACGGTGGATAAGTCACCTGAGCCAGATGGACTCCACCCCAGAATTCTGAAGAAGGTTGTAGGTACATCGATGGTGATGTTTCAGGATTCACTGGAGTCAGGGAGGGTCCCAGCAGATTGGGAATTGGCAGATGTAACAATCTTGTTTCAGAAAGTGAATATTTCCAGCAGAGAATTGGTGATGGGGAACCTAACGAAGGCAATGATGAGTGAGAGACAGTGACCTGCTAGTGGTGCGACAGAAGAGGGATAGCTGTCGAAATAATAGTACAACAACAACTGATGTTTATGTAGTTCCATTGAGAGCACCAAACATCCCAGTCTACATCATACAAGCAGTTAGTACACAAGATTTCACTCTCTCTCATGAGGAGGTGACATGATGAGACTGAAGTTATGGGAACTCCCCAACCAGACTGCATCCCTCTAGCTTTCCTGTACAAGCACAATATCTCCACCATTGGTGGCCATGCCTTTCACTGTCTGATTCCTGAGCTCTGGCATTTCCTCCCTCTCTGTCTTCACTAAAATCTGTCAGTGTGACTGAGCTTTTAGTTATTGTCCTGAGGTGGTTCAGGGTCATGTGACTCAGGGTAACACACGAGTTTTCCTTTGTTCTGTTGAGGGTTGGAAACTGATGGTGAAGTGAGATGGATTACCGTGAGCTGAGTGACGATGGAAGGAGATGTTGTCACTCTCTGCTCTGAGCTGAGAATGAGAATGAATTTCAGTCTCATTGCATCATTGTTCAGAGCCCAGTGTGATCCAAGTCTGTTTCCAAACAACTCAAAAAGGAAATTAAACATATTTTACAGCTTGTGTATTTTACACCAAACACAGCAAGAGATTTTCTGAATTGCCTCCAATATTTGAGGTCAATTGTAATTCCAAATAAAGTGTAACTACATTAGGTTTCTTGGCTTCTCTGTCGATGAGCTAAGTTTTCCTTCATATTTTTACAGAAAAAATCCAATAAATCCTCAGTGTTCTGGAAAACAAAGTCCTTAACTCACATTTGGTATCATTTACATGACCCAGTATTCCTCTAACAATGATTCAAAAGCTCACAGGTTAAAGCGAGAGCCCCTCAATTTAAGAACATTGTCCAATCAGGATGAAAGACTCCTGTCATACACCTCATAACATCTGAGGGATGGTGCCAGAAACAACCCTGTCAACACTGCAAACATCTGGGGGCTAGTGTCAATATTGGGAGGGCTGTCCCACAGACGAGTGAAGCAGCAGCCTGACACACTCATACCCATACTCCACAGGCAATGTCCTAGACACCACCATCACTATCCCCAGGTATGACCTGTCTCACCGACAGGACAGACGCAGCAGAGTGGCGGCACAATGGGATACAGTTGGGAGGGAGTTGCCCTGGGAGGCCTCAACAGTTACTCTAGACCCCATGAAGTCTCATGGCTTCAGATTAAACATAGTTAAAGACAAAAAAACTGCAGATGCTGGAATCCAAGGTAGACAGGCAGGAGGCTGGGGGAACACAGCAAGGCAGGCAGCATCAGGAGGGACTGGCAGGAGGCTGGGGGAACACAGCAAGGCAGGCAGCATCAGGAGGGACAGGCAGGAGGCTGGGGGAACACAGCAAGGCAGGCTGCATCAGGAGGGACAGGAAGGAGGCTGCTGGAACACAGCAAGGCAGGCAGCATCAGGAGGGACAGGCAGGAGGCTGGGGGAACACAGCAAGGCAGGCAGCATCAGGAGGGACAGGCAGGAGGCTGGGGGAACACAGCAACGCAGGCAGCATCAGGAGGGACAGGCAGGAGGCTGAGAGAACACAGCAAGGCAGGCAGCATCAGGAGGGGCAGGCAGGAAGCTGGAGGAACACAGCAAGGCAGGCTGCATCAGGAGGGACAGGAAGGAGGCTGCTGGAACACAGCAAGGCAGGCAGCATCAGGAGGGACAGGCAGGAGGCTGGGGGAACACAGCAAGGCAGGCAGCATCAGGAGGGACAGGCAGGAGGCTGGAGGAACACAGCAAGGCAGGCAGCATCAGGAGGGGCAGGCAGGAGGCTGGAGGAACACAGCAAGGCAGGCAGCATCAGGAGGGACAGGAAGGAGGCTGCTGGAACACAGCAAGGCAGGCAGCATCAGGAGGGACAGGCAGGAGGCTGCTGGAACACAGCAAGGCAGGCAGCATCAGGAGGGACAGGCAGGAAGCTGGGGGAACACAGCAAGGCAGGCAGCATCAGGAGGGACAGGCAGGAGGCTGGGGGAACACAGCAAGGCAGGCAGCATCAGGAGGGACAGGCAGGAGGCTGGGGGAACACAGCAAGGCAGGCAGCATCAGGAGGGACAGGCAGGAGGCTGAGGGAACACAGCAAGCCAGGCAGCATCAGAAGGGACAGGCAGGAGGCTGGAGGAACACAGCAAGTCAGGCAGCATCAGGAGGGGCAGGCAGGAGGCTGGGGGAACACAGCAAGGCAGGCAGCATCAGGAGGGGCAGGCTGCCTGCCTTGCTGTATGCCCCCAGCCTCCTGCCTGTCCCTCCTGATGCTGCCTGCCTTGCTGTGAGTCTCCAGTGTCCAGTTAAACATGGGCAGGCAGCCCCCTGCTGATTACCACATACCATCCTCCCTCAGCTGATGAATCGTCAGTCCTCCATGTTGAATAGCTCTTGAAGGAAGCACTGAGGATGGCAGGGGCCTAGAGCGATTTCTGGTTGGGGCATTTTACTGTCCATCACCAAGAGGGGCTCGGCAGCAGCATCACTGATCGAGCTGGTTGGGTCCTAAAGGACATAGATGTTAGACTGGGCCTGTGGCAGGTGGGGAGCGAACCAAGATGATGATGGAAAAATACACTTGACCTGATCCTTACCAATCTGTCAGCTGTAGGTGCATCCCTCAATGTCAATACTGGTAAGAGTGGCCCCTGCACAGCCCTTGTAGAGATGAAATCCTGGCCTCACATTGAGAATCTAACCACTGCCCCTTGACATTCAATATTGTTCCCATCACTGAATCCCCCACTATCAACATCCTGGGGTTATCATTGACCAGAAACTCAACTGGACTCACCATATAAACACAGTGGTTACAAGAGGAGGGCAGAAGCCAGGAGGATTGCAGCGAGTAACTCACCTCCTGACACCCCAGAGAGCTTATGACCGAAACATCGACTCTCCTGCCCCTCAGATGTTGCCTGAGCTGCTGTGCTATTTCCAGCAACACCCTTTTTGACTCTGACTCACCAGCATCTGCCATCTTATTTCAGTAAAAGGTATTTGATAAGGTTCCCCACGGTAGGCCACTGCACAAGATATGGAGGTGTGGGATTGAGGGTGATTTAGCAGTTTCAGTTAGAAATTGGCGAGTTGAAAGAAGACTCAGGGTGGTGGTTGATGGGAAATGTTCATCCTGAAGTTCAGTTACTAGTGGTGTGCCGCAAGGATCTGTTTTGGGGCCACTGCTGTTTGTCATTTTTATAAATGACCTGGATGAGGGTGTAGAAGGGTGGGTTAGTAAATTTGCAAATGACACGAAGGTCGGTGGAGTTGTGGATAGTGACGAAGGATGTTGTAGGTTACAGAGGGACATAGATAAGCTGCAGAGCTGGGCTGAGAGGTGGCAAATGGAGTTTAATGTGGAAAAGTGTGAGGTGATTCACTTTGGAAGGAGAAACAGGAATAAAGAGTACTGGCTAATGGTAAGATTCTAGGTCGTGGAGATGAGCAGAGAGATCCCGGTGTCCATGTGCATAGATCCCTGAAAGTTGCCACCCAGGTTGATAGGGTTGTTAAGAAGGCATATGGTATGTTAGCTTTTATTGGTATAGAGACTGAGTTTCGGAGCCATGAGGTCATGTTGCAGCTGTACAAAACTCTGGTGCGGCCGCACTTGGAGTATTGTGTTCAGTTCTGGTCACCGCATTATAGCAAGGATGTGGAAGCTTTGGAAAGGGTGCAGAGGGGATTTATAAGGATGTTGTCTGGTCTGGAGGGAAGGTCTTACGAGGAAAGACTGAGGGACTTGAGGCTGTTCTCGTTAGAGAGAAGAAGGTTGAGAAGTGACTTAATAGAGACATACAAGATAATCAGAGGGTTTGATAGGGTGGACAGGGAGAGCCTTTTTCCAAGTATGGGGACGGCGAGCACGAGGGGGCATAGCTTTAAATTGAGGGGTCATAGATATAGGACAGATGTCAGAGGTAATTTCTTTACTCAGAGAGTAGTAGGGGTATGGAACGCCCTGCCTGCAACAGTAGTAGACTCGCCAACTTTAAGGGAATTTAAATGATCATTGGATAAACATATGGATGAAAATGGAATAGTGTAGGACAGACAGTTGATTGGTTCCACAGGTCGGTGCAACATCGAGGGCCGAAGGGCCTGTACTGGGCTGAAATGTTCTATTTTTTCACTCTCTCCCCAAAGCCTGTCCACTATCTCTAAGACATAAGTCAGGAGTGTGATGGAATATTCCCCACTTGCCCTGGATGGGGACAGCTCCAACAATATCAAGGAGCTTGACACCATCCAGGACAAAGCAGCCGCTTGATTGGCACCACATCCACAAACATCCCCTCCCTCCCCCACCCACACTCAGTAACAGCAGTGTGTACCATCTACAAGATACTCTGCAGAAACTCAGCAAAGACCCTCAGGCAGCACCTTCCAAACCTATAACCACTTCCATCTAGAATATCAGGGGCAGCAGATACATGAGAACACCACCCCCTGCAAGTTCCCCTCCAATCCGCTCAGCATCCTGACTTGGAATTATATAACCGTTCCATCAGTGTCACTGGGTCAAAATCCTGGAATTCCCTCCCTCAGCGCACGGACTGCAATGATTCAGGAAGGCAGCTCACCCCCACCTTCTCAAGGGGCAACTAGGGACGGTCAATAAATGCTGACCCAGACAGTGACACCCACATCTCACAAAGAGTATTATGTTAATCATTAGTTAACGAGTCGATCACTGATTAAGAAATTAATTCTTACTTGACAATAGATTGTTATTAACTAGTTGATCATTTACTAACCAGTTGATGGTTAGTGGCAGTTTGTTTTTATATCTGAAACTGGCTATATCAGTGACATGGGAATATTATGCTTAATGTGATCTGGCCTAACATTGTGATGAACCTGTGGCTTTAAGAGGTGCATTTGGTCCTTTTTTTTGTGAAGGAAGATTGAGACAGAGGTATCGGATAGTCTGCTCAAAATCAAAAAAAACAGCTTGTGAGGCCTTGGAACTTTTAGTTAGAACAGTAGAAGCAGCCTGAATGGGTGGGGTCTCACTCCCACAGAGCAGGATGTTTAGATTTAGCTTTCTGCAGTTGCTGGGGTCTTGAAGCTGGATGTGGAAGCTCTTATTCCTCTCTCTGTTACAGCTAAAAGCTGGGTTTCCCTCCTGCTGCTAGAATTATAGGTGAGACAATCTATTTTGGAAAAAAGAATACAAGCATGGACTACTTTCTAAATGGTGAGAAAATTAGTAAAGCCAAAGTACAAAGGGATCTGGGGGTGCTGGTTGAGGATTCTCTAAAGGTAAACATGCAGGTTGAGTGCCGTGACTAAGAAAGCGAATGCAATGTTGTCATTTATCTCAAGAGGGTTGGAATATAAAAGCACCGTTGTGCTACTGAGACTTTAAAAATGCTCTGGTTAGGCCCCATTTGGAGTACTGTGTCCAGTTTTGGTCCCCACACCTCAGGAAGGACATACTGGCACTGGAACGTGTCCAGCGGAGATTCACACGGATGATCCCTGGAATGGTTGGTCTAACATACGAGGAACGGCTGAGGATCCTTGGATTGTATTCATTGGCGTTTAGAAGATTAAGGGGGAGATCTAATAGAAACTTACAAGATAATACATGGCTTGGAAAGGGTGGAAGCTAGGAAATTGTTTCCGTTAGGCGAGGAGACTAGGACCCGTGGACACAGCCTTAGAATTAGAGGGGGTCAATTCAGAACAGAAATGCAGAGACATTTCTTCAGCCAGAGAGTGGTGAGCCTGTGGAATTCATTGCCGCAGAGTGCAGTGGAGGCCGGGACGCTAAATGTCTTCAAGGCCGAGATTGATAAATTCTTGATGTCGCAAGGAATTAAGGGCTACAGGGAGAATGCGGGTAAGTGGAATTGAAATGCCCATCAGCCATGATTGAATGACGGAGTGGAATCGATGGGCCAAATGGCCTTACTTCCACTCCTATGTCTTATGGTCTTTTTCACTGAATTTGCCTTTGCCGAGGGTGTATTCATGGGATGTTACTATATTGGAACAGTTAATGAGTAGATAATATATATATTATGTTGTTAAGCATTTTGATCGAGTCACAGTTAAGTCTATTCTTTTCTTTTTATTTTGCCTGTAATTTAACTTTAGTGTAAATAGAAAGTGTGTTTTGCTTAATGAGTTGAATTGCATCTGGAACGCAACAGCCTACACTGACCTTTAAAATATGGAAAAATTAGGGTCTAGACGATGTTCTGAATATATTTTGAGGAGTTTGGTCCTAGTTCATAACAATATGCAACTCTGGAACTGTTTCCAGTCTTAACATCACTTTATGAGAATTCTTTAGGAATGCTGTTCACCAGATGCTTAAATTTAAATATCAATTAAAAACATTTAATTTACAAACTTACTCAAGAAAAGCTATTTTATATTTGCTCCATCTGCATTTCAAAGATGATTAGATTCCCTACAGTGTAGAAACAGACCCTTCGGCCCAACAACAACGAACAACCCATCCCCTACATTTACCCTTGAATAACACACTTAACACAATGTGTGATTTAGCATGGCCAATTCACCCTAACCCACACAGACACGGGGAGAATGTGTATACTCCCTGCAGACAGTTGCCCGAGGCTGGAATTGAACCTGGGAGCCTGGTGCTGTGAGGTAGCAGTGCTAACCGCTGTGCCATTGTGCAGTCCATCCTCAGGGCTATCCTTCCCAGCTGACTCTGACAGTGGTCCTTTTCCCTGATTATCGGTGACCTCGAGTGGGATCATCCCGAGCTTTCAGGTCCCTGCTTTCATGCTGCCAAGGCCAGAGTCTGGTCACAGTGTTCCTATCGTCACGGCAACATCCTGATCTCACAACAGACAGTGCTGTGGTAGGAGGACTTTCCTGAGTTTTGGAAAGGCAGGAAAAATTAAAATAAAAAAATTATTTTTTGATCCAGAACATCTGGGAGAATCAGAATCTTAAACAATTGAACACTGTGGCACAGAGCAGTAAGATGTTTCTGTGAGATTGAGTCTCAGGATGTCCTGTTCAAGGAGATCAGTGAGAGGTCCGAGCATTGGTCAAGGATTTAAATGGAAAAGTGTAACTGGTGTTAGTCCCATGGTGGGTACATCTGGGGGACTGGAAAACAAGGAAATGACAGAGGTGTTAGTCAATATTTTGTTTTTGATTTAGACTTAGAAAATTTCCCAAAGATACTTCAAAGGGAGATGAACCAAAAGGTGGAGTTTTAAACCATTTTCAGGGAAAAGGTGCTTAGAAATCCATTAAACTTCCAGCACCATACAGTCATTGGGTCCACATTGCACAGAAACAGATCCTTCAGTCCAACCCATCCCTGCCAACCAAGTTTCCTGAGCTGAATACTCCCTCTTGCCTGCATCTGGCCCATATCCCATGGACACGAGTCATTTTCAGGTGATGGAGCCGTGATCTAAGAAAGGTTTTCTGTTCTGAAAAAGGGTCACTCGACCCAAAATGTTAACTTTGATTTCTCTCCATAGGCACCGCCAGACTTGCTGAGCTTTTCCAGCAATTTTGTTTTTGCTTCAGGTAGGTAGGTAAAATGTCAAGAGGAGGTAGAGAGTCTGTAAAGAGATTTGAGCAGGTTAAGTGAGTGGACAAAATAATGGTGTATAATGTGGGAGAATGTGAATTGTTGACATTGGTCGGCAGAATGGAAAAGCAGTACATTGCTTCCATGGAGAGAGATTGTAGCTGTCTGAGATACAGAGGGATCTGGGGGTCCCGGGACATGAATCACAGAACGGTAGTCTGCAGCAAGTGATTACAAAGTCAAAAGGAATGCTGTCGTTTGTTATAAGGGAAATGGGGAATAGGAAAGTTGGAATATTTGACAGCAGGATCCAGGGAATCCACATCAGGAACACTGTGTTCTCCTTATTTCATTGTTTCATAGTAATAGAAGCAGGAGTAGGCCATTTGGTCCATCGAGCCTACCACCCCATTCATTAGGATCATGGTTGATCCATCCATCATCTCAGCTCCTCCTACCTGAATTATCCCCATGACCCTTCATTCCCCGACCAGGCAAAAACCCAGCCAACTGGGTCTTCAATATATTTAATGAAGCTGCCTCTACTGCTTCCTTGGGCAGAGAATTCCAAAGGATCACTACTCTCTGGGAAAAGCTGTTCCTCCTCATCCTGTCCTAAATCTGCTCCCCCTAATCTTACAGCCACGTCCCCTAGTCTCACCCACCAGCAGAAACAACTTGCCTGCCTCTATTTTATTGATCCCTTTCATAATTTTATAGGTTTCTATAAGATCCCCTCTCATTCTTCTAAATTCTAGTGAATAAAATCCCAGGCGGCTCAACGTCTCCTCACAGGGTCATCCCCTCATCAACCTGGTGAACCTCCTCTGCACCACCTCCAAAGCCAATATATCCTTCCTCAAGTCATAGAATCATAGAGATGTACAGCATGGAAACAGACCCTTCGGTCCAACCCGTCCATGCCGACCAGATATCCCAACCCAATCTAGTCCCACCTGCCAGCACCCGGCCCATATCCCTCCAAACCCTTCCTATTCATATACCCATCCAAATGCCTCTTAAATATTGCAATTGTACCAGCCTCCACCACTTCCTCTGGCAGCTCATTCCATACACGTACCACCCTCTGGGTGAAAAAGTTGCCCCTTCGGTCTCTTTTATATCTTTCCCCTCTCACCCTAAACCTATACCCTCTAGTTCTGGACTGCTCGACCCCAGGGAAAAGATTTTGTCTATTTATTCTATTCATGCCCCTCATAATTTTGTAAACATCTATAAGGTCACCCCTCAGCCTCCGACGCTCCAGGGAAAACAGCCCCAGCCTGTTCAGCCTCTCCCTGTAGCAACATCCTTGTAAATCTTTTCTGAACCCTTTCAAGTTTCACAACATCTTTCCAATAGGAAGGAGACCAGAATTGCACGAAATATTCCAACAGTGGCCTAACCAATATCCTGTACAGCCACAAGATGACCTCCATAAGGAGCTTGTACCCAATACTCCAGGTGCGGCCTCACCAGTACCTTCTACAATTACAGCAGAACCTCCCTGCTCCTAAATGCAATCCCACTCGCAATTAAAGCCAATATTCTGTTTGCCTTTCTGATTACCTCTTGCGTCTGCAAATCGACTTTTAGTGATTCATATACGAGCATTCCTAAGTCCCTCTGCACAACAGCTGCAATCTTTCACCATTTATATAATATCCTGACCTAGTATTTTTACTTCCAAAGAGGATAACTTCACACTTACCAACATTGTCTTCCATCTGCCAGACCCTTGCCCAGTCACTAACCGATCTGAATCTCTCTGCAGACCCTCCACATCCTCTGCACAGTTTACCTTGCCCTTCAGTTTAGTGTCAGCAGCAAACTTGGATACGTTATACTCGGTCTCCTCTTCCAAATCATTTATATATATCACAAACAGTTGTTGGCCCACCATCGAGCCCTGCAGCACCCCACTCACCACTGATCTCCGACCAGAGAAACACCCATTTACCCCAACTCTCTGCTTTCTATTGGTTAACCAGTCCTCTGTCCATGCTAGTACCTTCCCCACAACTCCACACTTTCTTATCTTACGGATGAGTCTTGTATGCGGAACCTTATTGAATGCCTTCTGGAACTCCCAGTACACAAGATCCACCTGTTCCCCTCCACCCACCGCGCTTGTCACATCCTCAAAGAACTGCAGGAAGTTTGTCAAACATGACCCTCCCTTCCTGACTCCATGCTCCATCTGCCTGATGGAACCATTTCCATCCAGATGGCTCATTATTTCTTCTTTAACAATAGCCTCCAGCATTTTCCCGATGTCAGACATTAAGCGAACTGGCCTAGAGTTACCTACCTTTTGTCTACATCCTTTTTTAAACAGCAATATAACATTTGCTGTCCTCTAGTCCGCTGGGACCTGCTGGACTCCAGTGAATTTTGGTAAATTACCACTAACACATCTACTGTAACTTCTGCCATTTCTTTCAGCACCGTGGGATGCATTCCATCAGGACCAGGGGACTTATCTACCTCTAGACCCTCAAGTTTGTTCAGCACTGTCCCTTTAGTGATAACAATTGTACTGAGGTCTCCATCTCCCATTGCATCCCTAACATCATTCGTTGGTGTGTTAGACACACCTTCCACTGTGAAGACTGACACCAAATAGTTACTCAAGGTCTCGGCCAGTTCGTCATTTCCCAAAATTAATTCCCCTTTCTCATCCTGCAGGACACCCTACATCTACTTTAGCCACCCTTTTCCATTTTATAAATGTATAAAACCCTTTCCTGCCCGTTTTTATATTCTGCACTCGTTTACATTCATAATCTATCTTTCCCTTCTTTATTGTTTGCTTTGTGGTTCGTTGTTGCTTTTTAAACTTTTCCCAATCTTCTTGTTTCCCACAACTCTCGGCTACTTTGTCAGCCTGAGCTTTTAACTGGATGTTTTCCTTTATTTCCTCGGTTATCCGTGGCTGACCCTTCCCACCCTCGCTATCCTTGTTTTTGACTGGAATACAGTTCCTTTGAGCACTGTGAAAAATCTCTTTGAAAGTCCTCCACTGTTCCTCGACCGTTCCACCATATAACTTGTGTTCCCAGTTTAATTTAGCCAACTCCTCCCTCATCCCCATTATCGTCTCCCTTGTCTAAGTGTAACACCCTGGTTTAGATGACAGTATTCCACTCTCCATCTGTATCCGAAATTCGATCACACTGAGATCACTCTTTCCGAAAGGATCCTTAACGACGAGGTCATTAATTTTACCGGTCTCATTACACGGGGCCAGGTCTAAAATTGCACATTCCCTTGTTGATTCAGTGACATGTTGTTCAAGAAAGTTATCATGGATGAGTTCTCATAGAAGAATCATAGAATCCCTACAGTGTGAAAACAGGCCCTTTGGCCCAACAAGTCCACACTGACCCTCTGAAAAGTAACCCACCCTGACCTATTCCCTTACCTTGGTACTCTACATTTCCCCCTGACTAATGCACGTAATCTACACATTCCCTGAACACTATGAACAATTGAGCATGGACATTTCATCTGACCTGCAAATCTTTGGATTGTGTTAATATTTGTTTTAATATTTCAGGCAGTCAGATAAAGTGCCCTTACACTCATTGTCCATTTAGAATCGAGTAATCTCCCTGTTTTTCTGCAAATGATTGTGTTGCCCAATGTTACTTTCTTCTTTTCTAACATTTGCTCTGGTCTCTGTGTTGCTTCGTCCTGCCTTTCTGCCTGGACTCCCACCCTCCCACCATTTTAGCCTCCCCTTCCTCACAGTCTCTCTACTCACTGCATCTCCCTTTACACCAACTGCTGCACCTTCTGACCTGATGCTTTGGTTCCCATCCCACCCACCCCTGGCCCACCTCGTTTAAAGCTTCCCCAACAGCTCCAGCAAACCTGTTCACAAGGACATTGGTCCCCCTTGAGTTTAACCCATCCCTTTTGTACAGGTCCTACCTTCCTCAGAAGAGAACCCAATGATCCACAAATCTGAAACCCTGCTCCCTGTACCAACTCTTCAGCCACACATCTGGCTGCCATATCCTCCGAGTCTAGCCCTCACTAGCCCATGGCACAGGCAGAGACCCAGAGGTTACTGTCCTTGAGGTCCTTCTTTTTAGCTTCCAACCTGACTCCCTATATTCTCTTTTCGTGTCCTCCTCCCTTTCCCTAGCTATGTCATTGGTACCGATGTGTACCACAACTTCTGGCTACCTTCTCTCCCCCTTAGGAATCCTATAGACTCTATCAGAAACATCCCTGACCCTGACACCCTGGAGGCAACATACCATCTGGGAGTCTTGTTTGTGACCACTGAATCTCCTGTCTGTTCCTCTAACCATTGAATCCCCTACCACTATCGCTCGCCTATTCTCCCCCCTTCCCTTCTGAGGCACAGAGCCAGGCTCAGTGCCGGAGACCTGGCCGCTGAGGCTTTCCCCTGGTAGGCTCCCCCCCACCCCCACCCAACAATATCCCAAACGGTATACTTATTATTGAGGGGAATGGCCACAGGGGGTCCCTACACAGTCTACCTCTTCCCATTTCCTCTCCTGGTGGTCACCCAGCTCCCTTTATCCTGTAACTTAGGTGTGACTGCCTCCCTACATCCCTCTCATCATCCCCTCAGCCTCGAACAATTCAAAGTTCATTCAGCTCCAATTCAGAGAAGCCTCACTGCGCTCAGTCTTGGGTAGACCATAACAGACCATAAGACATCGGATCAGAAATGAGGCCATTCAGCCCATTGAGTCTACTCCACTATTCAATCATGGCTGAGAAGTTTCTCAACCCCATTCTCCTATTTTGTCCCCATAACCCTTGATCCCCTTGACAATCAACAACCCTTCTATCTCAGTCTTAAATATTCTGAATGACCTGGCCTCCACAGCCTCCTGTGGCAGTGAATTCCATCGATTCCCCACTCTCTGGCTGAAGACGGTTTTTCCTTCTCTCCTTTGTGAAAGGTCTTCCCTTTACTCTAAGGCTATGTCCTTGGGTCCTCGTCTCTCCTATCAATGGAAACATCTTCCCAGTGTCCACTCTGTCCAGGCCATTCAGTATTCTGTACGCTTCCCGGTCAGATTCCCAGTCATCCTTCTAAACTCCATCAAGAATAGAACCAGAGAAGGATTTATTTCATGAGGAAAGGTTGGTTCTCTGAGGGATGGTCTCATTCAAAGAAATAAAATCCAGAGGGAAGTGGACAGGGAGTGGGGTGGAGAGAGTGGCCAGGGAGGATACTGGACAATGTTCCCTCGTCTGAGGGAGACCAGAGCAATGGAACACTTATCTCCAAATGCTGCTGGTCAGCAGAATTTGTGGCTGATCTGTTTGTGTGTCAAACTGCACTTTCCCAACTAGCCCAACAATCCACGCCCCCAATTAGCTGAATAATCCACAATTCCCTGTTTCCCGACTGGGCAAGAACCAATCCACCTCCATCTTCAAAATAGTCAATGACCCTGACCCAACCATCATCTGAAGTGGTTCCAAAGTTACAAACCCCTGCGGGGGCAGGAACAATTCACCTCATCCATCTGCTGGAGGAGTCACTCAATGAAACAAGAGCCCTTTAGTCCAGGCCTCAGGCCCAGTTAGAAGCAACTTGTCCCCAGGCACCTTGTCAATGCTGGCTTCAACACTTCAAACATACACACAATGAGCAGTGAAACACAGTATTGGGAAACACAGTACAGGGGAAACACAGTACAGGGGAAACACGGTACAGGGGAAACACAGTACATGGGAAACACAGTACTGGGGAAATACAGTACTGGGGAAACACAGTACATGGGAAAGACAGTACTGGGGAAATACAGTACTGGGGAAACACAGTACAGGGAAAACACAGTACAGGGGATGCACAGTACCAGGGAAACACAGTACCGGGACACACAGTACTAGGGAAACACAGTACAGGGGAAACACGGTACAGGGGAAACACAGTACAAGGGAAACACAGTACAGGGGAAACATAGTACAGGGAAAACACAGTACAGGGGATGCACAGTACCAGGGAAACACAGTACCGGGGAAACACAGTACTAGGGAAACACAGTACAGGGGAAACACGGTACAGGGGAAACACAGTACAAGGGAAACACAGTACAGGGGAAACACAGTACTGGGGAAACACAGTACTGGGGAAGCACAGTACTGGGGAAAACACTGTACAGGGGAAATACTGTACAGGGGAAACACAGTAGAGGGGAAACACAGTACACGGAAAACACAGTACAGGGGATGCACAGTACCAGGGAAACACAGTACCGGGGAAACACAGTACAGGGGAAACACGGTACAGGGGAAACACAGTGCTGGGAAAACACAGGACTGGGGAACACAGTACAGGAGAAACACAGTACAGGGGAAACACAGTACTGGGGAAACACAGTACTGGGGAAACATAGTACTGGGGAAACACAGTATAGGGGACACGCAGTACCAGGGAAACACAGTCCAGGGGACAAACAGTACAGGGGAAACACAGTATTGGGAAACACAGTACTGCAGAACACAGTACTGGAGAAACACAGTACAGGGGAAACACAGTACTGGGGAAACACAGTACTGGGGAATCAGTACAGGGGAAACACAGTACTGGGGAAACACAGTACTGGGGAAACACAGTACAGGGGAAACATAGTACGGGGAAACACAGTACAGGGGACACACAGTACCAGGGAAACACAGTCCAGGGGACAAACAGTACTGGGGAAACACACTACAGGGGAAATACAGTACAGGGGAAACACAGTACTGGGGAAACACAGTACAGGGGAAACACAGTATTGGGAAACACAGTACTGCAGAACACAGTACTGGAGAAACACAGTACAGGGGAAACACAGTATTGGGAAACACAGTACTGCAGAACACAGTACTGGAGAAACACAGTACAGGGGAAACACAGTACTGGGGAATCAGGACAGTGGAAACACAGTACAGGAAAACAGTACTGGGGAAACACAGTACAGGGGAAATACAGTGCTGGGGAAACACAGTACAGGGGAAACACAGTACTGGGGAAATACCGTATGGGGAAACACAGTACAGGGGAAACTCAGTGCTGGGGAAACACAGTACAGGGAAAACACAGTACAGGGGATGCACAGTACTGGGGAAACACAGTACTAGGGAAACACAGTACAGGGGAACCACATTACAAGAGAAACACAGTCCTGGGGAAACACAGTACAGGGGAAACACAATGCTGGGGAAACACAATGCTGGGGAAACACAGTACGGGGAAACACAGTACTGAGGAAACACAGTACTGGGGAAACACAGTACTGGGGAAACACAGTGCTGGGGAAACACTGTACTGCGGAAACACTGTACTGGAGAAACACAGTACAGGGGAAACACAGTGCTTGGAGGAACACAGTACAAGGGAAACACAGTACAGGGGAAACACAGTACAAGGGAAACACGGTACGGGGAAACACAGTGCTGGGGAAACACAGTGCTGGAGAAACACAGTACAAGGGAAACACAGTACAGTGGAAACACAGTACAGGGGAAACACAGTGCTGGGGAAACACTGTACTGGGGAAACACAGTACATGGGAAACACAGTGCTGGGGAAACACAGTATAGGTGAAACACCACATTGGGGAAACACAGTACTGCGGAAACACTGTACTGGGGAAATACAGTGCTGGGGAAACACTGTACAGGGGAAACACAGTACATGGGAAACACAATACTGGGGAAACACTGTACTGGGGAAACACTGCACTGGGGAAACACTGTACTGGGGAAACACAGTACAAGGGAAACACAGTGCTGGGGAAACACTGTACTGGGGAAACACTGTACTGGGGAAACACAGTACAAGGGAAACACAGTACTGGGGAAACACTGTACTGGGGAAACACTGTACAGGGGAAACACAGTACAAGGGAAACACAGTACAGGGGAAACACAGTACAAGGGAAATACAGTGCTGGGGAAACACAGTACAGGGGAAATACAGTACAGGGGAAACACAGTACTGGGGAAACACAGTACTGGGGAAACATAGTACTGGGGAACCACAGTATAGGGGACACACAGTACCAGGGAAACACAGTCCAGGGGACAAACAGTACAGGGGAAACACAGTATTGGGAAACACAGTACTGCAGAACACAGTACTGGAGAAACACAGTACAGGGGAAACACAGTACTGGGGTAACACAGTACTGGGGAATCAGTACAGGGGAAAGACAGTACTGGGGAAACACAGTACTGGGGAAACACAGTACAGGGGGGACACAGTACGAGGGAAACACAGTCCAGGGGACAAACAGTACTGGGGAAACACACTACAGGGGAAATACAGTACAGGGGAAACACAGTACTGGGGAAACACAGTACAGGGGAAACACAGTATTGGGAAACACAGTACTGCAGAACACAGTACTGGAGAAACACAGTACAGGGGAAACACAGTATTGGGAAACACAGTACTGCAGAACACAGTACTGGAGAAACACAGTACAGGGGAAACACAGTACTGGGGAATCAGTACAGTGGAAACACAGTACAGGAAAACAGTACTGGGGAAACACAGTACAGGGGAAACACAGTACTGGGGAAATACCGTATGGGGAAACACAGTACAGGGGAAACTCAGTGCTGGGGAAACACAGTACAGGGAAAACACAGTACAAGGGATGCACAGTACTGGGGAAACACAGTACTAGGGAAACACAGTACAGGGGAACCACATTACAAGAGAAACACAGTCCTGGGGAAACACAGTACAGGGGAACCACATTACAAGAGAAACACAGTCCTGGGGAAACACAGTACAGGGGAAACACAATGCTGGGGAAACACAATGCTGGGGAAACACAGTACGGGGAAACACAGTACTGAGGAAACACAGTACTGGGGAAACACAGTACTGGGGAAACACAGTGCTGGGGAAACACTGTACTGCGGAAACACTGTACTGGAGAAACACAGTACAGGGGAAACACAGTGCTTGGAGGAACACAGTACAAGGGAAACACAGTACAGGGGAAACACAGTACAAGGGAAACACGGTACGGGGAAACACAGTGCTGGGGAAACACAGTGCTGGAGAAACACAGTACAAGGGAAACACAGTACAGTGGAAACACAGTACAGGGGAAACACAGTGCTGGGGAAACACTGTACTGGGGAAACACAGTACAAGGGAAATACAGTGCTGGGGAAACACAGTATAGGTGAAACACCACATTGGGGAAACACAGTACTGCGGAAACACTGTACTGGGGAAATACAGTGCTGGGGAAACACTGTACAGGGGAAACACAGTACATGGGAAACACAGTACTGGGGAAACACAGTGCTGGCGAAACACTGTACTGCGGAAACACTGTACTGGAGAAACACAGTACATGGGAAACACAGTATTGGGAAACACAGTACTGCAGAACACAGTACTGGAGAAACACAGTACAGGGGAAACACAGTACTGGGGAATCAGTACAGTGGAAACACAGTACAGGAAAACAGTACTGGGGAAACACAGTACAGGGGAAATACAGTGCTGGGGAAACACAGTACAGGGGAAACACAGTACTGGGGAAATACCGTATGGGGAAACACAGTACAGGGGAAACTCAGTGCTGGGGAAACACAGTACAGGGAAAACACAGTACAGGGGATGCACAGTACTGGGGAAACACAGTACTAGGGAAACACAGTACAGGGGAACCACATTACAAGAGAAACACAGTCCTGGGGAAACACAGTACAGGGGAAACACAATGCTGGGGAAACACAATGCTGGGGAAACACAGTACGGGGAAACACAGTACTGAGCAAACACAGTACTGGGGAAACACAGTACTGGGGAAACACAGTGCTGGGGAAACACTGTACTGCGGAAACACTGTACTGGAGAAACACAGTACAGGGGAAACACAGTGCTTGGAGGAACACAGTACAAGGGAAACACAGTACAGGGGAAACACAGTACAAGGGAAACACGGTACGGGGAAACACAGTGCTGGAGAAACACAGTACAAGGGAAACACAGTACAGTGGAAACACAGTACAGGGGAAACACAGTGCTGGGGAAACACTGTACTGGGGAAACACAGTACAAGGGAAATACAGTGCTGGGGAAACACAGTATAGGTGAAACACCACATTGGGGAAACACAGTACTGCGGAAACACTGTACTGGGGAAATACAGTGCTGGGGAAACACTGTACAGGGGAAACACAGTACATGGGAAACACAGTACTGGGGAAACACTGTACTGGGGAAATACAGTGCTGGGGAAACACTGTACAGGGGAAACACAGTACATGGGAAACACAGTACAAGGGAAACACAGTGCTGGGGAAACACAGTGCTGGGGAAACACTGTACTGGGGAAACACTGAACTGGGGAAACACTGTACTGGGGAAACACAGTACAAGGGAAACACAGTGCTGGGGAAACACTGTACTGGGGAAACACTGTACTGGGGAAACACAGTACAAGGGAAACACAGTACAAGGGAAACACAGTACAGGGGAAACACAGTACAGGGGAAACACAGTGCTGGGGAAACACTGTACTGGGGAAACACAGTACAAGGGAAATACAGTGCTGGGGAAACACAGTATAGGTGAAACACCACATTGGGGAAACACAGTACTGCGGAAACACTGTACTGGGGAAATACAGTGCTGGGGAAACACTGTACAGGGAAACACAGTACATGGGAAACACAGTACGAGGGAAACACAGTGCTGGGGAAACACAGTGCTGGGGAAACACTGTACTGGGGAAACACTGCACTGGGGAAACACTGTACTGGGGAAACACAGTACAAGGGAAACACAGTGCTGGGGAAACACAGTGCTGGGGAAACACTGTACTGGGGAAACACAGTACAGGGGAAACACAGTACTGGGGAAACACTGTACTGGGGAAACACTGTACAGAGGAAACACAGTACAAGGGAAACACAGTACAGGGGAAACACAGTACAAGGGAAATACAGTGCTGGGGAAACACAGTACAGGGGAAATACAGTACAGGGGAAACACAGTGCTGGGGAAACACAATGCTGGGGAAACACAGTACGGGGAAACACAGTACTGAGGAAACACAGTACTGGGGAAACACAGTACTGGGGAAACACAGTGCTGGGGAAACACTGTACTGGGGAAACACTGTACTGGGGAAACACAGTACTGGGGAAACACAGTGCTGGGGAAACACAGTGCTGGGGAAACACAGTACTGAGGAAACACAGTGCTGGGGAAACACTGTACTGGGGAAACACTGTACTGGGGAAACACAGTGCTGGGGAAACACTGTACTGGGGAAACACAGTGCTGGGGAAACACTGTACTGGGGAAACACAGTGCTGGGGAAACACTGTACAGGTGATTGCACAAAATATGGAGGCATGGGACTGAGGGGGATTAAGTTGTTTGGATCAGTAACTGGCTAGCCGAAAGAAGACAGAGGGTGGTGGGTGATGGGAAATGTTCATCCTGGAGTCCAGTTACCAGTGGTGTACAGCAAGTGTCGGTGTTGGGTCCACTGCTGTTCGTTGTTTTTATAAACGACCTGGATGAGGACATAGAAAGGATAGATCCCTCGAAGTTGACCTCCAGGATGACAGGGTTGTGAAGAAGGCACATAAGTGTTTTAGCTTTTATTAATAGAGGGATTGAGTTCTGGAACCATGAGGTTATGTTGCAGCTGTACAAAACTCTGGTACGACCGCATTTGGAGTATTGTGTACAGTTCTGTTCACCGCATTATAAGGAGGATGTGGAAGCTTTGGAAAGGGTTCAGAGGGGATTTACTAGGATGTTGTCTGGAATGGAGGGAAGGTCTTACAAGGAAAGGCTGAGGGACTTGAGGCTGTTCTCATTAGAGAGAAGAAGGTTGAGAGGTGACTTAATAGAGACATACAAGATAATCAGAAGGTTAGATAGGGTGGACAGGGAGAGCCTTTCTCCAAGTATGGTGACGGCGAGCACGAGGGGGCATAGCTTTAAATTGAGGGGTGATAGATATAGGACAGATGTCGGGGGTAGTTTCTTTAGTCAGAGAGTAGTAGGGGCGTGGAACACACTGCCTGCAACAGTAGTAGATTCACCAACTTTAAGGGCATTTAAATGATCATTGGATAAACTTATGGACAAGAATGGAATAGTGTAGGATAGATGGGCTTCAGATTGGTTCCACAGGGTGGGGCAACAGCAAGGGCCGAAGGGTCTGTACTGCGCTGGAATGTTCTGTCTTCATCTGGTCAGGCACTGAGATCAACTGACCCGCTAGTCAGAGGCAACCAGACTGTGAGAGATCTCGGATTCTGGAAGATCTCGGGCTGTGAGAGATCTATTCACTAGTCTAGTCAGAAATTAAACAAAACAAATCTCTACAAAATATTTGAGGAAAACACTTTGTGTTTCTAAGTTACTCTGACAGGAGCCAGGGAGCCAGGGAGGTGCAGTCTGTTCTTGAACTGTCCGTGTCACTCTATACATAGACGCAGAGGTTGCCATTTGGCTCATGTTGCTAAGGTTTAAATAAAGCGATGTGAGAGGCTGGCAATCAGTCTTTGTGTTTGTCGGTGCTGGGTGGGTGGCACAGATCCAGACTGGTCTTGTTGTGATCCTTAGACTGAAACGTTACAGCTGTACCCACACGCTCAATGACAGCAGCTCACTTCACCACACATTCTTCAATCAGCAAATCACACACAGTCTTCAATAACATTTCTTTCAGGTCAGATTTGGTTCGGGTCAACGCTTCAAAAACAGCTCTCAGTTAGCCAGGTCAACAAACAAAAATAAATAAATCCCAATGGAATTCAGGAGATACCTCTGTCACCAGGGAGTGGGGCTGGGTGGGGGCAGAGTCAGGGACAGGGGAGTGAGGGGAGTCTGGAACTCACTCCCATAGGGAGGCAGGAAGAGAAGGAAATGTTCAGAGAGTAAATTGAGGAGTTAATTGATTTTATTTATATACCTTCAGGATGCTGCATTTCGAGAGTGATGTGTCCAAAATGTAAAATTCTGGCCTGGTCTGCTCTGTACTTATTTCATAATCAATTATTAATTTACACAGAGCAAAAGCCAGCAGAGATGACTTTGATTCCATTTGTGTGTTCGCAGTTACGTCAAGAATAAACCTCTGCAACAGTGCGGCGCTTCTTCAGCACTGACCCTCCGACAGTGCGGCGCTTCCTCAGCACTGACCCTCCGACAGTGCAGCACTCCCTCAGCACCGACCCTCCGACAGTGCCCACTCCCTCAGCACTGACCCTCCGACAGTGCGGCACTCCCTCAGCACTGACCCTCCGACAGTGCGGCACTCCCTCAGCACTGACCCTCCGACAGTGCCCACTCCCTCAGCCCTGACCCTCCGACAGTGCCCACTCCCTCAGCACAGACTCTCTGACAGTCCGGCACTCCCTCAGCACTGACCCTCCGACAGTGCCCACTCCCTCAGCCCTGACCCTCCGACAGTGCCCACTCCCTCAGCCCTGACCCTCCGACAGTGCCCACTCCCTCAGCACCGACCCTCTGACAGTGCCCACTCCCTCAGCACCGACCCTCTGACACTGAGGTGCTGTTCCTTGTTGTTGAATTGCTACTCTGTGATTTCAATTCATTTAATTTATTGGAATTCTGTAATGGTTGAGGAATGTAATATTTTGCCAGTTGATTCTGTAATTAGATTTTTATGAATAAACAAGCTCATTGTTGAATACAATCTGCCTCCAATTTTGGACTGTCTTTGTCTTGTTGAAACTATGTTCGATCGCCCCATTGGTGTCTGAGGGTCCTGAACCCCTCTCGGGGTCCCAGCCCTTCCCTCCCACTTTTGCCTGGGTTTCCCAGTTCATGGATTTGGGAAATCCTCTGGCTGGTTCAGGCTGTAAGACCCCCCTGATCTTCAAATTCACAGAAAAATGTGTTCAGGCTGTTGTGAGAAAATAAATAACAGAATAATCAGATTGCAACTGGGTGCTGGGTTATTTTTCAGATGAGGCCAAGGGAGACAGTGAGCAACCCCCGGGCTCCATGTTGGGAACACTGGCTGTTGTTTCTAAAATAATAGGATCTTGGAATTATCCAAATACAAACACCAAGGATGACACCAACCTGCTGTCACAGGACACGGAGATGTAAATGCCAGGCAGGTTTTATATTGGTGAAGTGTTGGAAAAGGTGAAAAGTGATAGGATTTATAATCACCTAGAAAGGAATAAGTTGATTAGGGACAGTCAGCACGGTTTTGTGAAGGGTAGGTCATGCCTAACGAATCTTATTGAGTTCTTTGAGAACGTGATCAAACAGGTAGATGAGAGTAAACCGGTTGATGTGGTGTATATGGATTTCAGCAAGGCGTTCGATAAGGTTCCCCACAGTAGGCTATTGTACAAAATGCAGAGGAATGGGATTGTGGGAGATATAGCAGCTTGGATCAGTAATTGGCTTGCTGAAAGAAGACAGAGGGTGGTGGGTGATGGGAAATGTTCATCCTGGAATCCAGTTACCAGTGGTGTATCGCAAGGGTCGGTGTTGGGTCCACTGCTGTTCGTCATTTTTATAAACGACCTGGATGAGGGCGTAGAAGGGTGGGTTAGTAAATTTGCAGACGACACTAAGGTCAGTGGAGTTGTGGATAGTGACCAAGGATGTTGTAGGTTACAGAGAGACATAGATAAGCCGCAGAGCTGGGCTGAGAGGTGGCAAATGGAGTTTAATGCGGACAACTGTGAGGTGATTCACTTTGGTCGGAGTTACCGGAATGCAAAGTACTGAGCTAATGGTAAGATTCTTGGTAGTGTAGATGTGCAGAGAGATCTCGGTGTCCAGTTACACAGATCCTTGAAAGTTATCACCCAGGTTGACAGGATTGTTAAAAAGGCACACAGTGTTTTAGCTTTTATTAATAGAGGCATTGAGTTCTGGAACCATAAGGTTATGCTGCAGCTGTACAAAACTCTGATGCAGCCGCACTTGGAGCATTGTGTACAGTTCTGGTCACCGCATTATAAGAAGGATGTGGAAGCTTTGGAAAGGGTGCAGAGAAGATTTACTAGGATGTTGCCTGGAATGGAGGGAAGGTTTTTTGATTAGATTACTTACAGTGTGAAAACAGGCCCTTCGGCCCAACAACTCCACACTGACCCGCCGAAGCGCAACACACCCATACCCCTACATTTACCCCTTACCTAACACTACGGGCAATTTAGCATGGCCAATTCACCTGACCCGCACATCTTTGGACTGTGGGAGGAAACCGGAGCACCCGGAGGAAACCCATGCAGACACGGGGAGAATGTGCAAACTCCACACAGACAGTCGCCTGAGTCAGGAACTGAACCCAGGTCTCTGGTGCTGTGAGGCAGCAGTGCTAACCACTGTGCCACCGTGCCACCCACGAGGTCTTACGAGGAAAGGCTGAGGGACTTGAGGCTGTTTTCATTGGAGAGAAGAAGGTTGAGAGGTGACTTAATAGAGACATATAAGATAATCAGAGGGTTAGATAGGGTGGACAGGGAGAGCCTTTTTCCAAGTATGGTGACGGCGAGCACGAGGGGGCATAGCTTTAAATTGAGGGGAGATAGAGATAGGACAGATGTCAGAGGTAGTTTATTTACTCAGACAGTAGTAAGAGTATGGAATGCTTTACCTGCAACGGTAGTGGATTCGTCAACTTTAAGTACATTTAAGGCATCATTGGAGAAGCATATGGTTGTACATGGAATAGTGTAGGTTAGATGGACTTCAGATTGGTGTTACAGGTCGGCGCGACATTGAGGGCCGAAGGGCCAGTACTGTGCTGTAATGTTCTATGCCCTATATGAAGATGTTTTGTTAATGTGGCTGCAACCAGTCAGAGGGACAATGTTGTTAAAACAGACCTGTCATTGGGATGTGTAGCTTACATACCTGGCATTACACATCAGAATGATGTGTGATTGTGAAATAATTCTAGCTGTACTATTAGTTCCACTGTTGGCTAATTATATGTTGCCAGTTGAACTCACAGTGTGATGCACCTGCCTGCTGGAATACACAGGCCGCGATTCTTCACAGGAAGACGGAAAATGTACATACACTGCGCCTGTTTCAACTCAACAACGTACTGACAGCTAGTGCATTTCTCAACCAATCAGAATAGCCAGCTGACTTTCAGTTTGGAGGCTGGGGGAACACAGCAAGGCAGGCAGCATCAGGAGGGACAGGCAGGAGGCTGGAGGAACACAGCAAGGCAGGCAGCATCAGGAGGGACAGGCAGGAGACTGGGGGAACACAGCAAGGCAGGCAGCATCAGGAGGGACAGGCAGGAGACTGGGGGAACACAGCAAGGCAGGCAGCATCAGGGGGATGAGAAGTCAACCCTCCTGCCTGTCCCTCCTGATGCTGCCTGCCTTGCTGTGTTCCCCCAGCCTCCTGCCTGTCCCTCCTGATGCTGCCTGCCTTGCTGTGTTCCCCCAGCCTCCTGCCTGTCCCTCCTGATGCTGCCTGCCTTGCTGTGTTCCCCCAGCCTCCTGCCTGTCCCTCCTGATGCTGCCTGCCTTGCTGTGTTCCCCCAGCCTCCTGCCTGTCCCTCCTGATGCTGCCTGCCTTGCTGTGTTCCCCCAGCCTCCTGCCTGTCCCTCCTGATGCTGCCTGCCTTGCTGTGTTCCTCCAGCCATAGAATCATAGAGTCATAGAGATGTACAGCATAGAAACAGACCCTTCGGTCCAACCCATCCATGCCGACCAGATATCCTAACCCAATCTAGTCCCACCTGCCAGCACCCGGCCCATATCCCTCCAAACCCTTCCTATTCATATACCCATCCAGATGCCTCTTAAATGTTGCAACTGTACCAGCCTCCACCACTTCCTCTGGCAGCTCATTCCATACACATACCACCCTCTGGGTGAAAAAATTGCCCCATATGTCTCATTTACATCTTTCCGCTCTCACCCTAAACCTATGCCCTGTAGTTCTGGACTCTCCCACCCCAGGGAAAAGACTTTGTCTATTTATCCTATCCATGCCCCTCGTAATTTTGTAAATCTCTATAAGTTCACCCCTCAGCCTCCGACGCTCCAGGGAAAACAGCACCAACCTGTTCAGCCTCTCCCTATAGCTCCAATCATCCAACCTTGACAACATCTTGTAAATCTTTTCTGAACCCATTCAAGTTTCACAACACGGTGGCACAGTGGTTAGCACTGCTGCCTCACAGTGCCAGAGACCCGGGTTCAATTCCCGACTCAGGCGACTGTCTGTGTGGAGTTTGCACATTCTCCCCGTGTCTGCGTGGGTTTCCTCCGGGTGCTCCGGTTTCCTCCCTCAGTCCAAAAATGTGCAGGTCAGGGTGGATCGGCCATGCTAAATTGCCTGTAGTGTTAGGGGAAGGGATAAATGTAGGGTGGGTGCGCTTTGGCAGGTCGGTGTGGACTTGTTGGGCCGAAGGGCCTGTTTCCACACTGTAAGTAATCTAAAACATCTTTCCGATAGGAAGGAGACCAGAATTGCATGCAATATTCCAACAGTGGCCTAACCAATGTCCTGTACAGCCACAACATGACCTCCCAACTCCTGTTCTCAATACTCTGACCAATAAAGGAAAGCATACCAAATGCTTCACTATCCTATCTACCTGCGACTCCACTTTCAAGGAGCTATGAACCTGCACTCCAAGGTCTCTTTGTTCAGCAACACTCCCTAGGACCTTACCATTAAGTGTATACGTCCAGCTAAGATTTGCTTTCCCAAAATGCAGCACCTCATATTTATCTGAATTAAACTCCATCTGCCACTTCTCAGCCCATTGGCCCATCTGGTCCAGATCTTGTTGTAATCTGAGACAACCCTCTTCCCTGTCCACTACACCTCCAATTTTGGTGTCATCTGTAAACTTACTAACTGTACCTCTAATGCTCATATCCAAATCATTTATGTAAATGACAAAAAGTAGAGGGCCCAGCACCGATCCTTGTGGCACTCCACTGGTCACAGGCCTCCACTCTGAAAAACAACCCTCCACCACCACCCTCTGTCTTTTACCTTCCTGCATGTCTCCCTTGGATTCCAGCATCTGCAGGTTTTTTTTGTCTCTAACATACAATTTGAACAAAGCTTGGCAGTTAACTACCAATCATCTAATTCCTACATTCCCTATGGCAATGCCTCTACCAATCAGAGTCGACTTGCCACGAATGAGATTCCTGTGCAATGTAATGATGTTGTTACTGTTGAACTGGTATTTCTTGAGAATTTTCCCAATGAGAGAAAAATAAAATGCTTTGACAAAATATAACTTTTTCTACAAGACAACTATATAAGAAGTACAAGATGATTAATTTTAGCATAAGGGAGGTAGGTGGAAATTTGAGTAAAGTGCACAAGAGAGGTTTGGATAAAATAAGTGAGGAAAATACTCCATTTAAAGAGAAGTTTAATGAGGATTGGCCTTTTGTGTTAGGAGCATTCAGGACTCAGGGAGACTCAGCACTGGAGTATGATTTATAGCAGAGTTCCAGAGTTGGACACTTCTGGGAATTCAAGAGGAGAAAGGAAAGGGTGAATGGGGAGAATGGGGTTTTAGATTAGATTAGATTACTTACAGTGTGGAAACAGGCCCTTCGGCCCAACAAGTTCACACCGACCCGCTGAAGCGCAACCCACCCATACCCCTACATTTACTCCTACCTAACACTACGGGCAATTTAGCTTGGCCAATTCACCTGACCCGCACATCTTTGTGACTGTGGGAGGAAACCGGAGCACCCGGAGGAAACCCACGCAGACACGGGGAGAACGTGCAAACTCCACACAGTCAGTCGCCTGAGTCAGGAATTGAACCCGGGTCTCAGGCGCTGTGAGGCAGCAGTGCTAACCACTGTGCCACCGTGCCGCCCATGAAAGGGGTGAAAGGGGTGAATGGGGTGAAATGGTTGAATGGGATGAAAGGGTGAACGGGGTGAAAGGGGTGAAAGGGGTGAACGGCTGTTTTTGCCGAATTGTTTCCAATCTCCAGGCAGTTATCCTTGTTATGCTCCAGGAGATGAAGTTGCTTCATTATTAGTAATTGAGGATTATTCTGTTCCTAATACTCAGAATGATGTACATCGATTGCAAGATGAGTGGGAGAGGATAAAAGGTGTGGATTAAAAGGCTGACCCGCAGTAAGACCAGCGACAGATAGACATAATAAAGCACAGTGTAACACCAATCAGGTTCTTTACCTGCATAGGTGAGGAGGACTGGTGAGTATTTCTAATCAGCAAAGTAAAGCTTTTAGCTTTTATTTAAGCATCTAGCCTTTTCTTAAAAATAGTTGAAGTATAAAATTGACCCTGGTATAAAAATTAATTACAGTAAAGCAGAATGAATTTTTATAAAATAATTCAAATACAATAGTGATGGTGAAGCAGGTGATGTGTTGCTGCTGTAACATGTGGGAGCTTCTGGGCACCAGCATGTTCCAGGGTGACCACATCTGCAGAAAATGTTTACAGCCCAAGGAACTTCCAATTTGAGTTGAGAAGTTGGAGACTGAGCGACAGACATTATGCTACATCAGGTAAAGCAGAAGTTACCGGAACACTTCCTTCTTGAGGGTAGTCACACTCCTCAGATTAGACAATTCAAAACTGGTCTGTGGTTAGCTTCAGCAAGTGAGGCAGATACGAGGACCATAGTTACAACTGAGGAGCCTCTGCCCTTGAATTTGTTGATCAATGATCTTGCAAACTGTGTAGAGGAGAGTGGGGACTGTAGAGAACGTGAGCAAACTGCCCACAGCACCTTGGTGCAGGGAAGCATTCACATGGGGAGGTGCAGGAGGATATAGGAATGTTTTAGTGAAAGGGGACAATATAGTTCAGGGATGGATGGAAACTGTAGCCATGAAGGCTGTGTGGCCAGCCCTGTGCCAGAGTTCAGGACATCTCCTTGGGACTGGAGCAGATCTCGGGGATTGGTTGAGGAATGTAATATTTTGCCAGTTGATTCTGTAATTGTTTTTATATTCTTTTAGCAATAGACAACCTCATTGTTGAAGAGCTATACCATCTGCTTCCAATTTTGGACTGCCTTTGTCATGTTAAAAATATGTTTGAAAGCCCCATTGGTGTCTGAGAGTCCTGAACCACTCTCAGGGTCACACTGCTGCCTGGGAAGAAGGATTTGCTGAAAGATTTTGAACAGTTAAGAGTTAAATTACAAAGAGTAAGCAGCAAAGTGATGCTCTCTGGCTTGCTCCCTTAACCATGGGAAATGCACTTGGGGTAAATAAAGAAAATGGCTCAAAGAAAGATGTGGGTTTCAGGTCACAGGGCACTGGCACGAGGTCTGACATAGAAGGGGGCCATTCTGTCAGAGAAGACTTCACCCGAACCAGGACAATAGCCAGAAAAACTAGCATCCCCACAGGAATAAACGTTTTTCAGAGAGAGATGTTTGACGGGCTGAGCCATCACTGCTGTCGGTGGGACTGATGCCTCAGTGGGTAGTTCTGCACACCCCGCTCAGCTCTGTCATAGCTGGGCAACAAGGAATACTGCATATGGTTCTGGTCACCACAATACAGAAGGACGTGGACACTTTGGAGAGAAGGTTTACCAGGATGTTGTCTGTTCGGAAAGGGTTTAGAGATGAGGAGAAACCTGGATAGCTTTCTCTGGAAAGACGGGAGCTGAGGGGTGACCTGCTAGAGGTCAACATCATTATGAGAGTGTGGACAGTCAGAGGCTCTTTCCCAGGGTGGAAAAGGTCAATTACAAGAGGCACACGTTCAAGGTAAGAGAGGGAGAGTTCAGGGAGAAGTGCAAGGAAAATGTTTACCCAGAGGTGAGTGGCAGTGGTGGTGGTGGGAGGTGGTGGTGGGGGGGTGGCAGTGGTGGTGGGGGGGTGGCAGTGGTAGTGGGAGGTGGTGGGGGGGTGGCAGTGATGGTGGAGGAGGGGTGGTGGTGGTGGTGGGGGGAGGGGGGGTTTGTTAGAACACGTTGCCAGAAACGGGCACGTGAGCAACGTCTAAGGTGTACATGAACAGGAGGTGAACAGAGGGATAGAAACCGTGCATCAGCAGGAAGTAGTGGGTCTGAATAAGGATTAGGAATCAGCGCAGGTTTGGAAGGTCAAAGGGGCCGGTTCCTGTGCTGTATTTGTTCTCTGTTCTTCTTTAAAACATAGGAACACACAATATTGTCCATTGCAACTGGAACAGATCCACAGGTGCTTGTTATGAAGATGAGGGTTTTCTGTAACTTTAAGAGAGTTAAAAACTGGTAGAGCTAGGGTGGCACAGTGGTTAGCACTGCTGCCTCACAGCGTCAGAGACCCGGGTTCAATTCCCGACTCAGGCGACTGACTGTGTGGAGTTTGCACATTCTCCCCGTGTCTGCGTGGGTTTCCTCCGGGTGCTCCGGTTTCCTCCCACAGTCCAAAGATGTGCGGGTCAGGTGAATTGGCCATGCTAAATTGCCCATAGTGTGGGGTAAATGTAGGGGTATGGGAGGGTTGTGCTTGGGCGGGTCGATGTGGACTTGGGCCAAAGGGCCTGTTTCTACACTGTAAGTAATCTAATCCAACTCCCTGACAGCACCAAGTGTTCTCAATAACATACAATTGGTCAAAAGCTACATTAGCTGGGTTTGGACACAATTAAATAGATTTGAATCAGGCCAATCAGTTTGAATTATACCCCCAAAAATATCAATCTCCAATCCAATTTGAATTGAGTACGTTGACAATCTTAAAAGCCAATGACACAGTCTAATGCTTTGGGGGCTAAGAGACCAGGGAAACTTGAACAGTTGGGAGAACTGTCAAGCCATCAGCATGTCATAGAGTCATAGAGATGTACAACAAAGAAACAGACCTTACAGTCCAACTTGTCCATTCTGACCAGATATCTCAATCCAATCTGCTCCCACCTGCCAGCACCCGGCCCATATCCCTCCAAACCCTTCCTATTCATATACCCATCCAGATGCCTTTTAAATGTTGCAATTGTACCAGCCTCCACCACTTCCTCTGGCAGCTCATTCCATACACGTACCACCCTCTGTGTGAAAACGTTGCCCCTTAGGTCTCTTTTATATCTTTCCCCTCTCACCCTAAACCTATGCCCTCTGGTTGTGGACTCCATGACAACAGGGAAAAGACTTTGCCCATTTATCCTATCCATGCCTCTCATGATTTTGTAAACCTCTATAAGGTCACTCCTCAGCCTCTGATGCTCCAGGGAAAACAGCCCCAGCCTGTTCAGCCTCTCCCTGTAGCTCAAATCCTCCAACCCTGACAACATCCTTGTAAATCTTTTCTGAACCCATTCACGTTTCACAACATCTTTCCAATAGGAAGGAGACCAGAATTGCATGCAATATTCCAACAGTGGCCTAACCAATGTCCTGTACAGCCGCAACATGACCTCCCAACTCCTGTACTCAATACTCTGACCAACAAAGGAAAGCATACCAAACGCCACCTTCACTACCCTATCTACCTGCGACTCCACTTTCAAGGAGCAATGAACCTGTACTCCAAGGTCTCTTTGTTCAGCAACACTCCCTAGGACCTTACCATTAAGTGTATGAGTCCTGCTAAGATTTTATTTCCCAAATTGCAGCATCTTGCATTTATCTGAATTAAACTCCATCTGCCATGTCTCAGCCCATTGGCCCATCTGGTCCAGATCCTGTTGTAATCTGAGACAACCCTCTTCGCTGTCCACTACACCTCCAATTTTGGTGTCATCTGCAAACTTACTAACTGTACCTCTTACGCTCACAACCAAATCATTTATGTAAATGACAAAAAGTAGAGGACCCCGCACTGATCCTTGTGGCACTCCACTGGTCACAAGCCTCCAATCTGAAAAACAACCCTCCACCAACACCCTCTGTCTTCTACCTTTGAGCCAGTTCTGTATCCAAATGGCTAGTTCTCCCTGTATTCCATGAGATCTAACCTTGCTAATCAGTCTCCCATGAGGAACCTTGTCGAACGCCTTACTGAAGACCATATAGATCATATCTACTGCTCTGCCCTCATCAATCTTCTTTACGTACTTCCTCAAGAAATCAAGTTTGTGAGACATGATTTCCCACACACAAAGCCATGTTGACTACCCAAAATCAGTCCTTGCCTTTCCAAATACACGTACATCCTGTCCCTTAGGATTCCCTCCAACAACTTGCCCACCACCGTCGTCAGGCTCACTGGTCTGTAGTTCCCTGGCTTGTCCTTACCACCTCAAGACTGCCTGTAAAATATCTCTCTTAAAGGTACCTTTATCGATCAGTGACCTTTGAAGCAGAATCCCCATCAGGAAGAAAAGGAGACAGGGTTACAGACAAAACTGAAAGCTGCCTGGTTTTGAGATAAGAAGTGTTGTTTGTAAATTTTAATGGGGTTTTTACTGGACTAGTATTATAGAAGGGAAGGTAAATGATAGGTTAGAGAGGAGTTGTTAATTAATTATTCTCTGTTATACTTTAAGAAATAAAGCTGTTAATTCTTAAGTTAAATAGTTCTTGGCCTCTTGCATTTTCACAGATTACTGCATGGGATAAACTTTTTCTGCGTTGCTGGTTTAAATTAAGCCGGAGGGGTTTACCCCGAATCGTAGCAGCTTGGGAGCTCAGGTCCGTGAGCTGAACGGGTTTAGACAGATTTGAATAGATTTGGGGGTACAAAAAATCCCAACAGATTTAAACACTTGCAGGTTAGTGTCCTAGATCTTAAATAAAACTTAGGCAAGACAATTTGTTTAGTTTCGATGACTTGCGGTTGGTTAAATTAAAAGTGAAAGAATTGTCTCTTAAAATTGCTAAAAAGATTCTGGGATTTGAAGGTAATTCTCAGATTTGCCAAGAAACTTTAGAAGGAAAGAAAAAGGCCATACTTTTAGAATTAGCAGAGAAGTTAGATTTGGGTTTAACCAAGGACAAAAGTAAAGCTGAAATTGTAAAGAGGTTACTCAAACACTTCGGTCTGTCAGAGAAACAGACAATGCAGTAGAGGGAGAAAAACTAAAATTACCATTCAGGAAAATGAAGTTAGAAGATAAACAAAAGGAGGGTTTAACCGATGTCATAACAAGTGATCTTTAGTAAGTCCTGAAAAGATCACATGGTACAGTTGGCAGAGCTCTTTGAACATCTACGAGAAACAAAACTCATGAAAAACTTAATAAAACAGAATTCACGAAAGCAGAGGTGACGTTCTTGGGACATAATATTGGTCATGGAAGGTTAACCCCATGGAACACAAAGTCGAAGGTCATCAAGGAATTTCCACAACCAACCTTGAAGAAAGAGGTGCTTCAATTCTTAGGACTCAGCAGATTCTATCGGAAATTTGTTCCAAAGCTCAGCCGTGTCGTGGCACCGTTACCCGATTTGCTGAAAAAGAACATAATTCCGGGGGACGGAACTCTGCCAGGGGGCATTCAACCATTTGAAATCGATATTAACCACCAAACCAGCTTTAGCTACAGGAGAGAGTGAGGACTGCAGATGCTGGAGATCAGAGCTGAAAATGTGTTGCTGGAAAAGCGCAGCAGGTCAGGCAGCATCCAAGGAGCAGGAGAATTGACGTTTTGGGCATGAGCCCTTCTTCAGGGTTTCCCGCGTGTTGTAACAGTGCTGGTGTGTGTCCTTTTTGGTAGTAACTCTCCATTCAATACCAGACATTATCTCTGTCATGTTGACCAATTCCATTTTGTCCTAATAACTTATCTTTCTGATTGTACTCGGCTGTTTCTGAGTGAACCTGTAATTAGTGAAGTAAGTATATTTCCTTAACCTTGTCAGACTCACACCAAAGCCTTGGTCATAAAACTGCTGGAAACTACTGGTTAAAGATTCACATGCACCTCTGATGTTTCTGACAACATGAATCAATGAGGCTGTGAGGGTTTCAGTTAGGAGTGAGTAGCACTCTCCTACGGAGCTGGGCATACACAGAGGAGGCAATATTTAATCAGAAACGTTCAGAACTAGAGATTTCTGGCTTTCCATCTGACTTGTCCTGGGTGTCATTCCCCCTGTAACCCTACCGAGGCAGCAGGACATCACTGGGCCTACTGGCTAATGCTCGCACCTCTCAGTCACAATCTCCAAACCAAAAGGCCATATGGCCCACTGATTTCTGTCTCTTCAAGAGCAATCCAGGCAGTGCCATTCCCCTGCCCTGTCCCTTATTGCCCTGTAGTTTTCTTCCTCAAACTCCCATCCAACATCCTTTTGAAGTTTTTCCCAACAGCCTCGGGCAGAGGGTTCACACCACTGTCAGTCGCTGTGTAAAAATACCCTTCCTCAAACTCCCCCATTTGACTCTGAGTCCCCTGGTCCTTACATCATCAGCTGTTAGGAAGAGGGTTTCCCTTGTGTCCCTCACCATGTCATAATGTTGCCTACTTTCATCTCCTTTGCTCATTCCTCACTCCAGTTTGTGGGATTCTGCTGTGTATATTTCCTCATGTGTTTCAGCAGTGACTGAGCTGTCAAGGTGGTGCAGTGCTCTGCACTGTGTTGTTTTGAGATGTTGAAAAGTTTCCTTTGTTAGTCATTGTCAGGTTGGAGTCTGGTCACTATTGCTATGTACTGGATCTTCACCACACTTCCATATATGTCCCTCCTTTCAGTCAAGTCTCTGAAAGACTGGGAGGTCATCCAAAGAGGAAGGGTCATTTCTGATGTTTCCGCCTGGTTAATCCGGGGAGACTGAGGCCAGCACCTGCCCAACAATCCTGACTTTTCCTGGATAACACAGTAATATGACTGGGCTCAGTACTGAAGCTACCATTGGCTGCCCTTTCCCCAAGCAGCGATTTTGTCAATGAGCTGCTCATTTTGCTGAAATGGCCCGAGAGACAGAAACAAACCAATCCCAACACCTGATGCAAACGGAATCCAAGACACAGTGACCGACACAGGAACAGCAACTTTTAAAAACACAGCCAGACGATCAATGCAAAATGAGGCAGGAGTATTGCAGAGAAAACTGGAACTGTTCATTGCCAAGTATTTCCCTGGAGCTGGAGGCTGTGCCAATATCTGGGACAGCAGTTGGCAGAGATCTCGAGCAGACAGACACGAAGAATTGGCTCCAATGCAGGATTCCAGCCCAATAGCATCAGCTCTTGTTGTAGGAACATAGCAACAAGTAGCACAAGGCCATTCCAATACAAGGCCATCAACATACTACTCACCCTACCTCAGCCCAGCAACAAGGACAGGCAGCTGGGGAGGAAGTGGGGGGAGGTCAGTGAGGGAGGGATTAGTGATGGGAGTGCTCGTGAGGGGTCAGTGAATGAGGGGTCAGTGAATGAGGGGTCATCAACAGCTCTCTGAACTTCTGCTCTTGCCCATATTAATAAAGGCTGAGAGAGCATCGCTGTACTAACATCGCACTCTCCCCGTTCTGCATTTCAGGTCCCTCTGCTCCTCACACACTTGACCTTATTCTGATGTCAGTGCAACAAATAGCATTCATTCACCGTAACTGTCTTTTATCCCTATCCTTCAGCCAATGATATATTCACATCATTACCATCATGACGTACACCTTCCCCCACTTTCCTGTTGTGAGTCACTGTATCAAACATCTTCCTCATCAACTCTCTCTGTTAGCTCCTCAAAGTTAGACAAGTTTAAAACAATTACTCTCTTCCAAATCAGTCCATAGTTTTCCACAGGATTAATTCGATCCCGATTAATGATTCTGAGACATTGCTCTAGCACCAAAGTGAAACCGACTGGGCTTTCATTTCAGCTCCAAGTACCACAATTCCTTATGAAGATGAGAAGGATGTTTGTGTCTCTCCAATCCCCTGGCTCTCGTTCCAAATACAGGGAAGACGGAATGCAAATTGTAGGGGCCTCAGCAGTATCTATTCTCACTTTGTTCTGATGTTGATGCTCTCAAGTATCTGTGTGCACACATCAGTCCATTGTGTTCTCTGCACAATGAGAGGTGTGTTAGTGCAGTGAGAGGTGTGTTAGTGCAGTGAGAGGAGTGTTAGCGCAGTGACAGGTGTGTTAGTGCAGTGAGAGGTATGTTAGCGCAGTGAGAGGTGCCTTAGTGCAGTGAGAGGTGTGTTAGCGCAGTGAGAGGTGTGTTAGTGCAGTGAGAGATGTGCTAGCGCAGTGAGAGGTATGTTAGCGCAGTGAGAGGTGCCTTAGTGCAGTGAGAGGTGTGTTAGCGCAGTGAGGGGTGTGTTAGTGCAGTGAGAGCTGTGTTAGCGCAGTGAGAGGTGCGTTAATGCAGTGAGAGGTGTGTCAGCGCAGTGAGAGATGTGTTAGCGCAGTGAGAGGTGTGTTAATGCAATGAGTGGTGTGTTAGCGCAGTGAGAAATGTGTTAGCGCAGTGAGAGATGTGCTAGCGCAGTGAGAGGTGTGTTAGCGCTGTGAGAGGTGCATTAGTGCAGTGAGAGGTGTGTTAGCGCAGTGAGGGGTGTGTTAGCGCAGTGAGAGATGTGTTAGCGCAGTGAGAGGTGTGTTAATGCAGTGAGTGGTGTGCTGGCGCAGTGAGAGATGTGTAAGCACAGTGAGTGGTGTGTTAATGCAGTGAGAGGTGTGTTAATGCAGTGAGAGGTGTGCTGGCGCTGTGAGAGGTGTGTTAGCGCAGTGAGAGGTGTGTTAGCGCAGTGAGAGATGTGTTAGCGCAGTGAGAGGTGTGTTAGAGCAGTGAGAGTTGTTAGCGCAGTGAGAGGTGTGTTAATGCAGTGAGAGGTGTGTTAATGCAGTGTGTGGTGTGTTAATGCAGTGAGAGGTGTGTTAGTGCAGTGAAAGATGTGTTAGTGCAGTGAGGGGTGCATTAATGCTGTGAGTGGTGTGTTAATGCAGTGAGAGGTGTGTTAATGCAGTGAGTGGTGTGTTAATGCAGTGTGTGGTGTGTTAGTGCAGTGAGAGGTGTGTTAGTGCAGTGAGAGGTGTGTTCGCGCAGTGAGAGGTGTGTTAATGCAGTGAGAGGTGTGTTAGCGCAGTGAGAGGTGTGTTCATGCAGTGAGAGTTGTGTTAGTGCAGTGAGAGTTGTGTTAGCGCAGTGAGAGGTGTGTTAACGCAGTGAGAGGTGTGTTAATGCTGTGAGAGGTGTGTTAGCGCAGTGAGAGGTGTATTAGCGCAGTGAGAGATGTGTTAGCGCAGTGAGAGGGGTGTTAGTGCAGTGAGAGGTGTGTTAGCGCAGTGAGAGGGGTGTTAGTGCAGTGAGAGGTGTGTTAGCGCAGTGAGAGGGGTGTTAGCGCAGTGAGAGGGGTGTTAGCACAGTGAGAGGTGTGTTAATGCAGTGAGAAGTGTGTTAGCGCTGTGAGAGGTGTGTTAGCGCAGTGAGAGATGTGCTAGCGCAGTGAGAGGTGTGTTAGCGCAGTGAGAGGTGTGTTAGTGCAGTGAGAGGTGTGTTAGCGCAGTGAGAGGTGTGTTCATGCAGTGAGAGTTGTGTTAGTGCAGTGAGAGTTGTGTTAGCGCAGTGAGAGGTGTATTAGCGCAGTGAGAGATGTGTTAGCGCAGTGAGAGGGGTGTTAGTGCAGTGAGAGGTGTGCTAGCGCAGGGAGAGATGTGTTAGTGCAGTGAGAGGTATGTTAGCGCAGTGAGAGGTGCCTTAGTGCAGTGTGTGGTGTGTTAGTGCAGTGAGAGGTGTGTTAGTGCAGTGAGAGGTGTGTTCGCGCAGTGAGAGGTGTGTTAATGCAGTGAGAGGTGTGTTAGCGCAGTGAGAGTTGTGTTAGCGCAGTGAGAGGTGTGTTAACGCAGTGAGAGGTGTGTTAATGCTGTGAGAGGTGTGTTAGCGCAGTGAGAGGGGTGTTAGTGCAGTGAGAGGTGTGTTAGCGCAGTGAGAGGGGTGTTAGTGCAGTGAGAGGTGTGTTAGCGCAGTGAGAGGGGTGTTAGCGCAGTGAGAGGGGTGTTAGCACAGTGAGAGGTGTGTTAATGCAGTGAGAAGTGTGTTAGCGCTGTGAGAGGTGTGTTAGCGCAGTGAGAGATGTGCTAGCGCAGTGAGAGGTGTGTTAGCGCAGTGAGAGGTGTGTTAGTGCAGTGAGAGGTGTGTTAGCGCAGTGAGAGGTGTGTTCATGCAGTGAGAGTTGTGTTAGTGCAGTGAGAGTTGTGTTAGCGCAGTGAGAGATGTGCTAGCGCAGTGAGAGGTGTATTAGCGCAGTGAGAGATGTGTTAGCGCAGTGAGAGGGGTGTTAGTGCAGTGAGAGGTGTGTTAGCGCAGTGAGAGGGGTGTTAGTGCAGTGAGAGGTGTGTTAGCGCAGTGAGAGGGGTGTTAGCGCAGTGAGAGGGGTGTTAGCACAGTGAGAGGTGTGTTAATGCAGTGAGAAGTGTGTTAGCGCTGTGAGAGGTGTGTTAGCGCAGTGAGAGATGTGCTAGCGCAGTGAGAGGTGTGTTAGCGCAGTGAGAGGTGTGTTAGTGCAGTGAGAGGTGTGTTAGCGCAGTGAGAGGTGTGTTCATGCAGTGAGAGTTGTGTTAGTGCAGTGAGAGTTGTGTTAGCGCAGTGAGAGATGTGCTAGCGCAGTGAGAGGTGTATTAGCGCAGTGAGAGATGTGTTAGCGCAGTGAGAGGGGTGTTAGTGCAGTGAGAGGTGTGCTAGCGCAGTGAGAGATTTGTTAGCGCAGTGAGAGGTGTGTTAGCGCAGTGAGAGGTGTGTTAGCGCATTGAGAGGTGTATTAGCGCAGTGAGAGGGGTGTTAGCGCAGTGAGAGGGGTGTTAGTGCAGTGAGAGGTGTGTTAGCGCAGTGAGAGGTGTATTAGCGCAGTGAGAGGGGTGTTAGCGCAGTGAGAGGGGTGTTAGTGCAGTGAGAGGTGTGTTAGCGCAGTGAGAGGGGTGTTATTGCAGTGAGAGGTGTGTTAGCGCAGTGAGAGGTGTGTTAGCGCAGTGAGAGGGGTGTTAGCGCAGTGAGAGGTGTGTTAATGCTGTGAGTGGTGTGTTAGTGCAGAGAGAGGTGTGTTAGCGCAGTGAGAGGTGTGTTAGCGCAGTGAGAGGGGTGTTAGCGCAGTGAGAGGTGTGTTAGTGCAGTGAGAGCTGTGTTAGTGCAGTGAGAGCTGTGTTAGCGCAGTGAGAGGTGTGTTAGCGCAGTGAGGGGTGTGTTAGTGCAGTGAGAGGTGTGTTAGCGCAGTGAGAGGTGTGTTAGCGCAGTGAGAGGTGTGTTATTGCAGTGAGAGGTGTGTTAGCGCAGTGAGAGGTGTGTTAGCGCAGTGAGAGGTGTGTTCGTGCAGTGAGAGTCATGTTAATGCAGTGAGAGGTGTGTTAGTGCAGTGAGAGCTGTGTTAGCGCAGTGAGAGGTGTGTTAGCGCAGTGAGAGGTGTGTTAGCGCAGTGAGAGGTGTGTTAGTGCAGTGAGAGCTGTGTTAGCGCAGTGAGAGGTGTGTTAGCGCAGTGAGGGGGGTGTTAGCGCAGTGAGAGGTGTGTTAGTGCAGTGAGAGCTGTGTTAGCGCAGTGAGAGATGTGTTAGCGCAGTGAGAGGTGTGTTAGCGCAGTGAGAGGTGTGTTAGCGCAGTGAGAGGTGTATTAGCGCAGTGAGAGATGTGTTAGTGCAGTGAGAGGTGTGTTAGCACAGTGAGAGGTGTGTTAGTGCAGTGAGAGCTGTGTTAGCGCAGTGAGAGCTTGTTAGCGCAGTGAGAGGTGTGTTAGTGCAGTGAGAGGTGTGTTAGCACAGTGAGAGGTGTGTTCATGCAGTGAGAGGTGTGTTAGTGCAGTGAGAGGGGTGTTAGTGCAGTGAGAGGGGTGTTGGCGCAGTGAGAGGTGTGTTAGCGCAGTGAGAGGTGTATTAGCGCAGTGAGAGGGGTGTTAGCGCAGTGAGAGGGGTGTTAGTGCAGTGAGAGGTGTGTTCGCGCAGTGAGAGGGGTGTTATTGCAGTGAGAGGTGTGTTAGCGCAGTGAGAGGTGTGTTGGCGCAGTGAGAGGGGTGTTAGCGCAGTGAGAGGTGTGTTAATGCTGTGAGTGGTGTGTTAGTGCAGAGAGAGGTGTGTTAGCGCAGTGAGAGATGTGTTAGCGCAGTGAGAGGGGTGTTACTGCAGTGAGAGCTGTGTTAGCGCAGTGAGAGGTGTGTTAGCGCAGTGAGAGGTGTGTTCGTGCAGTGAGAGTCATGTTAATGCAGTGAGAGGTGTGTTAGTGCAGTGAGAGCTGTGTTAGCGCAGTGAGAGGTGTGTTAGCGCAGTGAGAGGTGTGTTAGTGCAGTGAGAGCTGTGTTAGCGCAGTGAGAGGTGTGTTAGCGCAGTGAGGGGTGTGTTAGCGCAGTGAGAGGTGTGTTAGTGCAGTGAGAGCTGTGTTAGCGCAGTGAGAGATGTGTTAGCGCAGTGAGAGGTGTGTTAGCGCAGTGAGAGGTGTGTTAGCGCAGTGAGAGGTGTATTAGCACAGTGAGAGATGTGTTAGTGCAGTGAGAGGTGTGTTAGCACAGTGAGAGGTGTGTTAGTGCAGTGAGAGCTGTGTTAGCGCAGTGAGAGCTTGTTAGCGCAGTGAGAGGTGTGTTAGTGCAGTGAGAGGTGTGTTAGCACAGTGAGAGGTGTGTTCGTGCAGTGAGAGGTGTGTTAGTGCAGTGAGAGGGGTGTTAGTGCATTGAGAGGGGTGTTATCGCAGTGAGAGGTGTGTTAGCGCAGTGAGAGGTGTATTAGCGCAGTGAGAGGGGTGTTAGCGCAGTGAGAGGGGTGTTAGTGTAGTGAGAGGTGTGTTAGCGCAGTGAGAGGGGTGTTATTGCAGTGAGAGGTGTGTTAGCGCAGTGAGAGGTGTGTTAGCGCAGTGAGAGGGGTGTTAGCGCAGTGAGAGGTGTGTTAATGCTGTGAGTGGTGTGTTAGTGCAGAGAGAGGTGTGTTAGCGCAGTGAGAGGTGTGTTAGCGCAGTGAGAGGTGTGTTATTGCAGTGAGAGGTGTGTTAGCGCAGTGAGAGGTGTGTTAGCGCAGTGAGAGGTGTGTTCGTGCAGTGAGAGTCATGTTAATGCAGTGAGAGGTGTGTTAGTGCAGTGAGAGCTGTGTTAGCGCAGTGAGAGGTGTGTTAGCGCAGTGAGAGGTGTGTTAGCGCAGTGAGAGGTGTGTTAGTGCAGTGAGAGCTGTGTTAGCGCAGTGAGAGGTGTGTTAGCGCAGTGAGGGGTGTGTTAGCGCAGTGAGAGGTGTGTTAGTGCAGTGAGAGCTGTGTTAGCGCAGTGAGAGATGTGTTAGCGCAGTGAGAGGTGTGTTAGCACAGTGAGAGGTGTGTTAGCGCAGTGAGAGGTGTATTAGCGCAGTGAGAGATGTGTTAGCGCAGTGAGAGGTGTGTTAGCGCAGTGAGAGGTGTGTTAGCGCAGTGAGAGGGGTGTTAGCGCAGTGAGAGGTGTGTTAATGCTGTGAGTGGTGTGTTAGTGCAGAGAGAGGTGTGTTAGCGCAGTGAGAGGTGTGTTAGTGCAGTGAGAGCTGTGTTAGCGCAGTGAGAGATGTGTTAGCGCAGTGAGAGGTGTGTTAGCGCAGTGAGAGGTGTGTTAGCGCAGTGAGAGGTGTATTAGCACAGTGAGAGATGTGTTAGTGCAGTGAGAGGTGTGTTAGCACAGTGAGAGGTGTGTTAGTGCAGTGAGAGCTGTGTTAGCGCAGTGAGAGCTTGTTAGTGCAGTGAGAGGTGTGTTAGCACAGTGAGAGGTGTGTTCGTGCAGTGAGAGGTGTGTTAGTGCAGTGAGAGCTGTGTTAGCGCAGTGAGTGGTGTGTTAGTGCAGTGAGAGGTGTGTTAGCGCAGTGAGAGGTGTGTTAGCACAGTGAAAGGTGTGTTATTGCAGTGAGAGGTGTGTTAGCGCAGTGAGAGGTGTATTAGCGCAGTGAGAGGGGTGTTAGCGCAGTGAGAGGGGTGTTAGTGTAGTGAGAGGTGTGTTAGCGCAGTGAGAGGGGTGTTATTGCAGTGAGAGGTGTGTTAGCGCAGTGAGAGGTGTGTTAGCGCAGTGAGAGGGGTGTTAGCGCAGTGAGAGGTGTGTTAATGCTGTGAGTGGTGTGTTAGTGCAGAGAGAGGTGTGTTAGCGCAGTGAGAGATGTGTTAGCGCAGTGAGAGGGGTGTTACTGCAGTGAGAGCTGTGTTAGCGCAGTGAGAGGTGTGTTAGCGCAGTGAGAGGTGTGTTCGTGCAGTGAGAGTCATGTTAATGCAGTGAGAGGTGTGTTAGTGCAGTGAGAGCTGTGTTAGCGCAGTGAGAGGTGTGTTAGCGCAGTGAGAGGTGTGTTAGTGCAGTGAGAGCTGTGTTAGCGCAGTGAGAGGTGTGTTAGCGCAGTGAGGGGTGTGTTAGCGCAGTGAGAGGTGTGTTAGTGCAGTGAGAGCTGTGTTAGCGCAGTGAGAGATGTGTTAGCGCAGTGAGAGGTGTGTTAGCACAGTGAGAGGTGTGTTAGCGCAGTGAGAGGTGTATTAGCGCAGTGAGAGATGTGTTAGCGCAGTGAGAGGTGTGTTAGCGCAGTGAGAGGTGTGTTAGCGCAGTGAGAGGGGTGTTAGCGCAGTGAGAGGTGTGTTAATGCTGTGAGTGGTGTGTTAGTGCAGAGAGAGGTGTGTTAGCGCAGTGAGAGGTGTGTTAGTGCAGTGAGAGCTGTGTTAGCGCAGTGAGAGATGTGTTAGCGCAGTGAGAGGTGTGTTAGCGCAGTGAGAGGTGTGTTAGCGCAGTGAGAGGTGTATTAGCACAGTGAGAGATGTGTTAGTGCAGTGAGAGGTGTGTTAGCACAGTGAGAGGTGTGTTAGTGCAGTGAGAGCTGTGTTAGCGCAGTGAGAGCTTGTTAGTGCAGTGAGAGGTGTGTTAGCACAGTGAGAGGTGTGTTCGTGCAGTGAGAGGTGTGTTAGTGCAGTGAGAGCTGTGTTAGCGCAGTGAGTGGTGTGTTAGTGCAGTGAGAGGTGTGTTAGCGCAGTGAGAGGTGTGTTAGCACAGTGAAAGGTGTGTTATTGCAGTGAGAGGTGTGTTAGCGCAGTGAGAGGTGTGTTAGTGCAGTGAGAGCTGTGTTAGCGCAGTGAGTGGTGTGTTAGTGCAGTGAGAGGTGTGTTAGCGCAGTGAGAGGTGTGTTAGCACAGTGAGAGGTGTGTTATTGCAGTGAGAGGTGTGTTAGCGCAGTGAGAGGTGTGTTAGCGCAGTGAGAGTCATGTTAATGCAGTGAGAGGTGTGTTGGTGCAGTGAGAGCTGTGTTAGCGCAGTGAGAGGTGTGTTAGCGCAGTGAGAGGTGTGTTAGCGCAGTGAGAGGTGTGTTAGTGCAGTGAGAGCTGTGTTAGCGCAGTGAGAGGTGTGTTAGCGCAGTGAGGGGTGTGTTAGCGCAGTGAGAGGTGTGTTAGCGCAGTGAGAGGTGTGTTATTGCAGTGAGAGGTGTGTTAGCGCAGTGAGAGGTGTGTTAGCGCAGTGAGAGGTGTGTTCGTGCAGTGAGAGTCATGTTAATGCAGTGAGAGGTGTGTTAGTGCAGTGAGAGCTGTGTTAGCGCAGTGAGAGGTGTGTTAGCGCAGTGAGAGGTGTGTTAGCGCAGTGAGAGGTGTGTTAGTGCAGTGAGAGCTGTGTTAGCGCAGTGAGAGGTGTGTTAGCGCAGTGAGAGGTGTGTTAGCGCAGTGAGGGGTGTGTTAGCGCAGTGAGAGGTGTGTTAGTGCAGTTAGAGCTGTGTTAGCGCAGTGAGAGATGTGTTAGCGCAGTGAGAGGTGTGTTAGCACAGTGAGAGGTGTGTTATTGCAGTGAGAGGTGTATTAGCGCAGTGAGAGATGTGTTAGCGCAGTGAGAGGTGTGTTAGCGCAGTGAGAGGTGTGTTAGTGCAGTGAGAGCTGTGTTAGCGCAGTGAGAGGTGTGTTAGCGCAGTGAGAGGTGTGTTAGCGCAGTGAGGGGTGTGTTAGCGCAGTGAGAGGTGTGTTAGTGCAGTTAGAGCTGTGTTAGCGCAGTGAGAGATGTGTTAGCGCAGTGAGAGGTGTGTTAGCACAGTGAGAGGTGTGTTAGCGCAGTGAGAGGTGTATTAGCGCAGTGAGAGATGTGTTAGCGCAGTGAGAGGTGTGTTAGCGCAGTGAGAGGTGTGTTAGTGCAGTGAGAGGGGTGTTAGCACAGTGAGAGGTGTGTTAGCGCAGTGAGAGGGGTGTTAGCGCAGTGAGAGGTGTGTTAGCACAGTGAGAGCACCATCCCCTCCCTCCCCCACCCCCCCTCAGTAACAGCAGTGTGTACCATCCCCTCCCTCCCCCCACCCCCCCTCAGTAACAGCAGTGTGTACCATCCCCTCCCTCCCCCACCCACACTCAGTAACAGCAGTGTGTACCATCCCCTCCCTCCCCCACCCCCCCTCAGTAACAGCAGTGTGTACCATCTACAAGGCACACTCCAGAAATTCACCAAAAATCCTCAGCCAGCACCTTCCAAACCCACAATCACTTCCTTCCAGAAGGACAAGGGCAGCAGGTACATGGGAACACCACCCCCTGCAAGTTCCCCTCCAAACCAGTCACCCTCCTGACTTGGAAATATATCGCTGTTCCTTCAGTGTCACTGGTCCGGAATCCTGGAATTCCCTCCCTCAGGACACAGGGACTGCAGCGATTCAGGAAGGCAGCTCACCCCCACCTTCTCCTGGTGAAGCGCTCTGCCCAAAACATTGACTCTCCTGTTCCTCAGCTGCTGCCTGACCTGCCGTGTTTTCTAGTGCCACACGTTTTGATCCCCACCACCTTCTCAGCGGGGGAACTAGGGACAGACAAAGAATGCTGGGCCCAGCCAGTGACACCCATACCCCATGAATAAAAAATGTTGCTCATTGTCACTCTCCAGCACCATCCTGAACCTCATGATACTATGCTCATTGTCTTCTAACTGTTCTCCGAAACCTGCCTAACCTGATCCTCCTCAATCCCATGAACCAGGGTGGTCAGGCTGTTCTTTCCCATTGGATTGGATACGCAGTGCTGGAGAGAACCCTCCTGAACGCCCTCTGCTCGCCCCCTTCTGCCCTTTGTACTGCTGCTATCCCAGTTTATATAATTAAGGGTCCCCATTCTCTGTAACTCTTGGTGTAAGGTGTAACTTTCATCCAGGCTTCTCCTTGACTTCTTTTTGACCTTTGGTGGCCCATAGACTACACAGAGCAATGATAGAGTTCCTGCAGTGTTTCTTAGCCCTACATCAACTCTGTCCTCACTTTTTCTGAAAAAACACTGCCATCACCCTTTCTTTTCCTGTCTTTTTGGAACATGTTTTCCCAGCAGGAATAGTTACCAGCCAGTCCTGCTCTGTCCTCTCTGTTATTGCCAGAACATCACATGGTGATCTGTGTCTGTAACTCCCCAATCTCACTGGCTGCACTCTGTATATTAGATACCAGCACAGTTACCCTGAATTGGTTATTGAGTCACAAGTTTGGAAACAGACCCATCGGCCCAACCCGTCCATGCTAACCAACCTTCCCAAACTAAGCTGGTCCCACTTGTCTGGATTGGGCCCATATCCTTCTAAACCTTTTCTAGTTAAACGCTGTAATTGTACCTGTACTTACCACTTCCTCTGGCAGCTCATTTCACACACGAACCCCCTCTGTGTAAAATCACCTTCACCCCCACCTCCATCCACCTATCACACTCTCAGCTACCTATCCCCACCCCCCCTCCCATTTATCTCTCAGCCCCCCCGGTCCACAAACCTCATTCCTGATGAAGGGCTTGTGCCTGAAACGTCGACTCTCCTGCTCCCTGGATGCTGCCTGACCTGCTGTGCTTTTCCAGCAACACTCTCTCGACTCCCGTTGGTGTAAAAATAGTTGTTGTTGAATTCTCTGACCCCCAACAAACACCAGTTCAGATTCTAGTGCTACCTGTTCCTGCAAATCCTTGGGTTTCTGTTCTCGTTAATGTTAGCTCCGGGTTCCCAACGTCTGCCAAGATTTTATTAAAACTTTTCCCAATATTTTATTATGGGGTTTGGTGCCAGATTTTATCTGAATGACTCAGAGGCACCACTGCATTAGAGATGCGACATACATGCAAGAGTTGGAACTCTGACATGAAGCCAAACAACGAACCAGCCTGATTTACACAACTAAGCATTGAACATGCTCAGCCAGAGAACACTGCAAACTCTCCCAAGACCACAGTCACAAACAGATCAACTCAACACAGGAGCTAAACTCACCTCAAACGCAACACAACAAACTGATTACATCCTGCAGCAAATCACATCCTTCTCAGCCCAACAATCAAAGCAACAAAACTTCAATTATTTCCACAAAATAACATACAGAAGGGTGAAATGTAAACTATTCTCACATTCAGACTAAAATCAAGATGTGCCTCATGACTGGTTTGAAAAGAATGAACTGAATTTCTGTTGAAATTAGTGAATGTACAAAGAGCAGGAGAAGGACCTGATGTGAATTAAATCTGGACGATAAGCCGACAACTCGTTTGATAAATGTGTGTTTTCAAATCATTCAATTAACAGGAAAGGCCCACTGACCCAGACTGACAACAGCTGAGCAGGGAGAGAGCCACGTGGTGAAATGGTGTTCCTGTGAGTCACTGCACCAAACATCCTGCCCTGAACAGAATCTGAGATGCTACAGTTTTAATCCCAGACATCTACAGATATCTGCAATTGATACATTTGACAGATGCAACTCTGACAGGGGTACACTGTTCATGGTAAAGGGCACGGCTGTCAGAGAACACAACCACCCTCTCCCACCGCAATTCCAGACATAAACCCTGAGACCAGAGAGCAAAATCCTAACCATCGCAGACTTTCTACTGTCAGAGGGTCAGTGCTGATGGAGTGCCGCACTGTCGGAGGGTCATTGCTGAGGGAACCCCACACTGTAGGTGGGTCAGTGCTAATGGAGTGTAGGACTGTCAGAGGGTCAGTGCTGAGGGAGTGCCGCACTGTCAGAGGGTCAGTGCTGAGGGAGCGGGCACTGTTGGAGGGTCAGTGCTGAGGGAGGGCTGTACTGTCGGAGGGTCAGTGCTGAGGGAGAGGGCACTTTTGGCGGTCAGACTGAGGGAGTGCCGCACTGTCAGAGGGTCAGTGCTGAGGAAGTTGGCATTGTCGTAGGATCAGTTCTGAGGGAGTGCCGCAGTGTCGGAGGGTCAGTGCTGAGGGCGTGCTGTACTGTCGGAGGGTCAGTGCTGAGGGAGTGCCACACTGTCAGAGGGTCAGTGCTGAGGGAATGCCACACTGTCAGAAGGTCGGTGCTGAGGGAGTGGACACTATTGGAGGGTCTGTGCAGAAGATGAGGGCACTGTTGGAGGGTCAGTGCTGAGGGAGTGGCGCACTGTTGGAGGGTCAGTGCAGAGGATGAGGGCACTGTCGGAGGGTTAGTGCTGAGGGAAGTGCTGCACTGTCGGGAGGTCAGTGCAGAAGATGAGGGCACTGTCGGAAGGTCAGTGCTGAGGGAGTGCCGCACTGTCGGAGGATCAGCGCTGAGGGAGTGCCGCACTGTCAGAGAGTCAGTGCTGAGGGAGTGCCGCGCTGTCGGAGGGTCAGTGCTGAGGGGGTGCCGCACTGTTGGAGGGTCAGTGCTGAGGGAGTGCCGCACTGTCGGAGGGTCAGATCTGAGGGAGTGCCGCACTGTTGGAGGGTCAGTGCAGAGGATGAGGGCACTGTCAGAGGGTCAGTGCTGAGGGAGTGCCATACTTACGGAGGGTCAGTGCTGAGGGAGCGCCGCACTGTCAGAGGGTCAGTGCTGAGGGAGCGCCGCACTGTCAGAGGGTCAGTGCTGAGGGAGTGCCGCGCTGTCAGAGGGTCAGTGCTGAGGGAGTGCAGCCCTGTCGAATGGTCAGTGCTGAGGGAGTGCCACACTGTCGGAGGGTCAGTGCTGAGGGAGTGCCGCACTGTTGGAGGGTCAGTGCTGAGGGAGTGCTGTACTGTCGGAGGGTCAGTGCTGAGGGAGTGCCACACTGTCAGAGGGTCAGTGCTGAGGGAGTTGCCGCACTGTCAGAGAATCAATGCTGAGGGAGTGACACACTTCGGAGGGTCAGTGCTGAGGGAGTGCTGCACGGTCGGAGGGTCAGTGCTGAGGTAGTGGGCACTGTCAGAGGGTCAGTGCTGAGGAAGCGCCGCACTGTCGGAGGGTCAGTGCTGAGGGAGTGCCGCTCTGTCGGAGGGTCAGTGCTGAAGGAGTGCTGTACTGTCGGAGGGTCAGTGCTGAGGGAGTGCCGCACTGTCAGAGAGTCAGTGCTGAGGGAGTGCTGCGCTGTCGGAGGGTCAGTGCTGAGGGAGTGCTGCACGGTCGGAGGGTCAGTGCTGAAGTAGTGGGCACTGTCGGAGGGTCAGTGCTGAGGGAGCGCCACACTGTCAGAGGGTCAGTGCTGAGGGAGTGCCGCACTGTCGGAGGGTCAGTGCTGAGGAGGTGTGCACTGACGGAGGGTCAGTGCTGAGGGAGTGCTGCACTAATGCAGGGTCAGTGCTGAAGGAGTGCCGCACTGTCAGAGGGTCAGTGCTGAGGGAGTGCTGCACTGTCAGAGAGTCAGTGCTGAGGGAGAGGGCACTGTCAGAGCATCAGTGCTCAGGGAGTGCCGCATTGCCAGTGAGTTAGTGCTGAGGGAGTGTCACATTGTCACAGAGGCAGTGCTGAGGGAGCGCATACTGTTAGAGGGGCAGTAATGAGGGCGTGCTGCACTGTCGGAGGGTCAGTGCTGAGGGAACCCCACACTGTCGGTGGGTCAGTGCTAACAGAGTGTAGGACTGTCGGAGGGTCAGTGCTGGGGGAGTGCCGCACTGTCGGAGGGTCAGATCTGAGGGAGTGCCGCACTGTCAGAGGGTCAATGCTGAGGGAGCGCCGCACTGTCGGAGGGTCAATGCAGAGGATGAGGGCACTGTCGGAGGGTCAGTGCTGAGGGAGCGCCGCACTGTCAGAGCGTCAGTGCTGAAGGAGCGCCGCACTGTCGAAGGTCAGTGCTGAGGGAGTGCTGTACTGTCGGAGGGTCAGTGCTGAGGGAGTGCCACACTGTCAGAGGGTCAGTGCTGAGGGAGTTGCCGCACTGTCAGAGGGTCAGTGCTGAGAGGGTGCCGCACTGTCGGAGGGTCGGTGCTGAGGGAGTGCAGCCCTGTCGAATGGTCAGTGCTGAGGGAGTGCCACATTGTCAGAGGATCAGTGCTGAGGGAGCGCCGCACTGTCGGAGGGTCAGTGCTGAGGGAGTGCCGCACTGTCGGAGGGTCAGTGCTGAGGGAGTGCCGCACTGTTGGAGGGTCAGTGCTGAGGGAGTGCCGCACTGTCAGAGGGTCAGTGCTGAGGGGGTGCCGCACTGTCAGAGGGTCAGTGCTGAGGGGGTGCCGCACTGTCGGAGGGTCAGTGCTGAGGGGGTGCCGCACTGTCGGAGGGTCAGTGCTGAGGGAGTGGACACTGTCGCACGGTCAGTGCTGAGGGAGCGCCGCACTGTCGGACAGTTAACAATGTTGAGTGTAGGTGCTCACTGTCTCTCTGATTTTTACTCTAATTCTGCGTCACACTGTCACTCTGCCGAAAGTGCAGGAGGTAATTGCTGTGAGGGAGGCTAATTAAAACATGCTCACTCTCTGAACCTGTCCTGGTTAAAATATCAGATCAAGTATCAAAGCTGTTGACGAAAGTAACTTAAATGTTTATTAACAGCCAGGATCCCTACCAGTGAGCATGGAATAAGCCTGAACCATCTGGGGTTGCTGCTGTCTGTAAATGCACCAACATCCATCAGAGGTGATCCTATTCCTGACCCACACCGACTGGTGTAACATACACACACACATACACACACACACACACACACACACACACATACACACACACATACACAGACACACATACACAGACACAGACACATACACACACACATACACACAAACAGACACAGACGCATGCACACACACACAGACACACACAGACAGACACACACACACACACACACACACACATACACACACACACTGAAATGGGAACCTCACAGTCACTTCAGACTCCTTACCTCAACAAACCATTGTCAAAACAGTCCCCAAACTAATCCCACCACCCCCGCTCTCTCCCCCCAAAACCCTGTATCAATCCCCAAACTAATCCTGATGCCCTACAATGTCCAGTGAACAAGGAGAAGTGATAGCAAATTGAGTAACTAATTTCAAAAAGAAACTGGGCAGAAGCTGAAGTCATAGTAGGTTCTGAGGTGGACGGAGATTGGAGTTTTCATGGAACTGAATTGAAAGAGCCAATAGATTTAGACAGAATGGGCCAAATGGCCTCCTGCTCTGCTGCAGTATATCCTTTGCCATCTTTCCTTTTCAATTCACTGAGGATTGACCATTTGGGATTCTTGCGCATGCCTCAGTTTCTCATTGTGTTAACAGCAGGGCTGTTAGTTTCATTCATTTGTGGAACCTGAGTCATAAATGCTGGACCAGTCCCTAGTTGCCCCTTGAGAAGTGGGGGTGAGCTGCCTTGTTGAACTGCTGCAGTCCATGTGCTGTGGATTGACCCACAATGCCCTTAGGGAGGGAATTCCAGGATTCTGACTCAGCGACACTGAAGGAACGGCAATGTATTTCCAAATCGAGAATGTGAGTGGCTTGGAAGGGAACCTGTAGGTGTTGGTGTTCCTATGTATCGGCTGCCTTTGTCCTTCTAGATGGAAGTGGTTGTGGGTTTGGAAGGTGTTGTCTGAGGGTCTTTGGTGAGTTTCTGCAGTGACTCTTGTAGATGGTACACACTGCTGCTACTGAGCATTGGTGGTGGGGGAGAAAGTGAGGTCTGCAGATGCTGGAGATCAGAGCTGAAAATGTGTTGCTGGAAAAGGAGAGCAGGTCAGGCAGCATCCAAGGAACAGGAGATTCGATGTTTTGGGCATAAGCCCTTCTTCAGGAATGGTGGGGGGAAAGGATATTTGTGGATGTGGGGCCAATCAAGCGGCTGCTTTGTCCTGGATGGTGTTGAGCTTCTTGAATGTTGTTGGAGCTGCCCACATCCAGGGCAAATGGGAGTATTCCATCACACTCCGGAGTTGTGCCTTGTAGATGGTGGAACAGGCTTCGGGAAGTCAGCAAGGGAGTTACTTGCTGCAGGATTCCTAGTCTCTGACCTGCTCTTGGAGCCACTGTTTATGTGGTGTGTCCAGTTGAGTTTCTGGTCCATGATAACCCCAGGATGTTGATAGTGGGGGACTCAGTGATGGGAATGGTGGTTAGATTGTCTCTTATTGGTGATGGTCACAGCCTGGCATTTGTGTGGCGTGGATGTTACTTGCCACTTGTCAGCCCAAACCTGGATATTGTCCAGATCTTGTTCCATTTGAACATGGACTGCTTCAGTATCTGAGGAGTTGCGAATGATGCTGAACATTGTACAGTCATCAGTGAACATCCCCTCGTTTGACCTTCTGATGGAGGGAAGGTCATTGATGAAGAGGCTGAAGGTGGTTGGGCCGAGGACACTACCCTGAGGAACTCCTGCAGAGATCTCCTGGAGCTAAGACTGCCCTCCAACTTCCACAACCACCTTATATGTTGGGTAAGACAGTAATCAGTAATACTCACTGAATGTGTTGGGAACATGTTTTTATATTTAGTATCTACAGGATGTTATGGAACTGATCAGACATTATTGATTTACCACATGATTTCTTTGTACATGATGTGAATAATTTGACTCCCTAATGTCCTACAGGAAAGGAAACCGGTCATCCTCATCTGGTGTGGTGTCCATGCAACTCCAAACAGACAGCAATCTGGGGGCCCTCGGCTGCCTTCTGAAATAGCAGCTCGCCCAATTTTGCCTCTAGCCCCCAGATGGTAGTGAGGCGGATCTTACAGGATTGACAGGACAGTTTCTGCTGTTGTCTTTTTCAGTGCCGAGGTTGGTGCCAGGGGATCCATCTGGATTCATTTCTTTGAGACTTTGTAGCAATTGGTACAAGTGACTGGCTTGCTGGCCATCGATCTGCAGTCACATGTAGGCCAGACCAGGTGAGGATGGCAGGTGCCTTCCCATTTGTGAGCCAGAGGGATTCACACACCACATTCCTAATGACAGAACATCTTTCAATAAAATATTTGACTAACAGTTGTGAAATGTGTGGTGAGTGACAGCAGGAGCACTCTGATGACCCGAGCGGAGTTGGCCGCATGGATTAGACAGACCAAGTTTCCAGAGCCAGGATTTTCAGATCCCACCGGAGGGTCCAAGGCAGGAGGAGGAGCAGGGAGCTCTGGCTGAGAGCTTGTCCTGTGTGACACTGGGACCTGTGCGGGTTTGGAGCAGCAGGTATTAACTTCCAAACACTCCGACCTCTCCGCCCAATCCTGGGAACACAGCGTGGTCAAACTGAAGATGGTTTTACAAAGGACCAATGAGATTGAGGGACCATTTTTAGAGATCCCAGAACATCATGGCATTCCCATTAACTGTGAGGTTTAGGGATAGGATGCAGAGGCAGTGGGAAATAACAAACCAATGAGAGAGATCAGAGAATCATGAAGAACAGTGTAAGAATATGATAAGAGGTGAATGGTTTTTTTTTGTTTTGCTAGCTTACAGAGACTGTGAATAATCTGTAACTTGGTCAGTTCCGTTCTGTCTGGAGAATGACAGTCCCAGGACTCTCCTACTGTAGTCAGCACAGAGCTTTGAACTAAATCAGATATTACCCCCAACACAATGTCAGAATTATAGAATGATACAGCACAGGGTGGATTGGGGCCATTCAGACTGACCTGCCTGAAGAATAAAACAATCAGTCCCACTCCCTCACTCTCTCCCCATTGTCCTGAGATTTCTGCTTTTCAAATCTATCTCTAGTTTCCTTCATAAAAATGAAGATTGGACCTGCCTCTACTGCCCTTTCAGCCAGCACTTTACAAACCACAACCTCTCACTGCATCAAAAACATTTCCCATATCAGGTCCAAAACATTTTGATTTTGAACACTTCAATAAAATCTCCTTGAACCTTCTCTGGAGGACAATCCCAGCTTCCCCAGTCTCCCCACAGACTGGAATCCCTCCACCCTGCTCCCATTCCAGTAATACCTCCTCCACCCTCTCTCCAAAGCTGCGAGCTGTCACTGCCTGGCGCTCAGAACTAGACACAGATCCAGCTGAAACCTGACCTGTGGGTCTAAAGGTTACAATCTGGTGGTTTTCCTGTATTCAGTAGAATCTTTTCATTTGTTGGAGATGAACAGTTACCCATGCTGCTTAACCTGCACCGGGAGAGATAGAATGAGGCTGGGAGAAGGGTAAAGGTGGGGATGGAAACAGTGGAACCTGATGCCTTTGGACAGGATCCTGGCTGCAGCAGCTCAGAATGTCAACTGGATATCAGGACAAAGTCACTCCGAGAGAAACCTTACACACAGAGGTCATTGAACACATGTAAGGCATCTTGTTTGTAATTGGAGAAGGACAAATACTCAGTGAAAACCCTTTGGCTAATTTATTGCTAAATAAATCAATAACCTTATGAGCTGTTAAATGTCAGTAGAGTTGACTGTACCTGGGACAAGCTCCATTTACACAGCAAAAGCAGCTTATGATTTGTTGCCACCGTATGACCCAATCAGAATGCAGACACACACACACACACACACACACACACACACACACACACACACACACACACACACACACACACACACACACCCCGACCAGTTGTACTAATGAAACCATTTGGCCCATCAAAGCTGCCCTGCTATTCAATACTATCGCGGCTGATCTTAAACTTCAATTCCTTTTTCCCTCCTGCTCCCCATTTCTCTCAATTCCCAGAGAGACTACATTAATAATTTTATTAACAATTTAGATGAGGGGAGTACATGTAATATCCCAACGTTTACAGATGACACAAAGCTGGGTGGCAGGGTGAGCTGTGAGAAGGTGTTGACCCTGGAAGCTCAGAGACCTTGCTGTGCAAGTCCAGAGATCCGTAGATAAGGTGGGTAAGGCGGTGTATGGGATACTTGCCTTTACTCAAGGCACTGAATACAAGAGCAGGGAGGGTATGATGGAGCTATACATAACACTGGTTAGGACACAACTGTAGAACTGTGCACAGTTCTGGTTGCTACATTATAGGAAGGATTTAATTACACTGTGGGGGGCGGGGGGTTGCAGTGGAGATTCACCAGGATGTTGCCTGGCCTGCAGCAGTTCAGCTATGAAGAGGTTGCAGTTGCTTTCTTTCGAGAGAGAAGGATGGATCTGATGGATGTGTACAAAGTTCTGAGGGGCTTGAATAAGGAAAATTGTTTCCCCTTTAACAGAGGAGTCAATAACCTGGGGCATAGTTTTAGGGTAAGTAGCTGGAGATTTACAGAGCATATGAGGAAAAAATATTTTCACCCAGAAGGTTGTGAGTATCTGGAGCTCTCCATTGAAAGGATGATGGAGGCAGGATCCCTCAAGACATTTAAGAACTATATAAATTTGTGCTGGAATTCCACAGCATACAAGGCTAAGGAAAGGTGCTGGGAAATGAGATTAGAATAGATGGGTGTTTGTACGGTCACAATCAGAAAAAAATGTCTCATTCAGTGCTTTAAAAACTCTACAATTATTAACTATTTTTATTACAGAATCACACTGTACTGAAAAGGCCCTTTTGCTTATTGAGTCTGCATCGATAAAAACTATCCAAAATCTGCACTAAATCTGTTCTAATCCCACTTTCCCCACACTAGGCCCATATCCTTGAATAATGATCCCTTTCCTGATGAAGGGCTCTTGTCGATTCTCCTGCTCCTTGGATGCTGCCTGACCTGCTGTGCTTTTCCAGCACCACATATATATGAGGTATATATGTATACAAGGGGTTTCCTATCCAAGAAGTACCCTCCAGATTCCCACCACTCTCTGGGTGAAAGTGTTTGCCCTCCTCTACCCTCTAAACCTCTTGCCCTTCATCTTAAAATGATGCCCTCTTGTCATTGACCCTCTGACAGAGCGGAACAGCTGCTTCCTACCCACACTGTCTGTGCCTCAATCTTATACATCTCTACCAGGTCCCCTCTGGAATGGGTGACCTGAACCACACACAGTACTCCAAGCTGTGACCTTACCAAAGTCAATTAGTTAATAAAACAATTTCTCAGTTTTGTTGGTGATTAGAAAAAGTTTGATTCAGGTTTTTGGAAGAGAAGACTTCTCCCAAGCTCCCAAAGACATTCCTGACCACCTCATGTAAGCAGTGTTATATCAGGAACAGTCTTTCTCCCCCACAGCCTGCACTTCGAGCTCAGCTCCTGTCGTGTGAAATTAATCATCCAGTTCTGGCCATGATAGGATACTGAACGTTCAAGTTGCAGAGGGAATTATTTCAAACTGTAAATCTCTGTGACAGTAGGCCTACCTGTTCAAATCTTATGCACACAACACAGTGTTGGAGCCTGGGCTGGGTACACTGGCTTAGCTAACCAAGGGGTTGAGTCACTCAGTCAGGAGAAGTCTCTGTGAATGTGATAATGTCAGTTTATAGCAGCCCTGGAACTCTCTGCCTCAGTTTAACATCAGTCCGATTCTCTGAGGCCTGAAAATGAGGGAGCTCTTCATCCAACAGCAGATCGACTGATGACTGACATCGACGGGGAGATAGTGGTACGTGCAGAGGGGGAGCATCTGACTCCCTCAGCTGTGATTCAACTGAGAATCATCGTCTGTGTCCGTGCATGAGACAGGGGCCCAGGAGGAACGAAACGGGAGAGGAATTAAATATTGGTTTGGTTCGAGCTTCACAAAAAGGAGCAGAGAGAACCTCCCAGCAATGTTCAGGAACCTTGGGTCTAGTGAGAGGGTGGAATTAATCAGAAATGTGTGCTGGGGCATTAACGAGGTTAAATGGTGACAATCCCTAGGGGCTGATAATCTACATCCCAGAGCATAAAGGAAACAGCCCCGGAAATGTTGGATGAATGGGTGCTCAAAAAAACCGATAGATTGGAGGGTGACTCCGTTATTGAAGAAGACAAGAGGAAAGAAAACAAAACAGAATTACAGACCAGTTAGCCTAAAATCAGAAATTGCTGAAAAGCTCAGCAGATCTGGCAGCATCTACAGAGAGAAAGCAGATTTAACATTTCAGGTCCCTTCTTCAAAGCAGTCTAAAATCAGAGACTGTAACTCAGTTGGCCGGATGGCTGGTGTGCAATACAGAGTAATGCCAACAGCTTGGGTCCAATTCCTGCACCCACTGGGGTTACCATGAAGAATTCTCCTGTAAAACATCTCGAGACACAGTGGGCCCCAGGTTCCATCACCACCAGCCGTCTCTCTAGTCCTAGGGTCTGGGAGGACCATGGCGACTTTACCATAGCCGAAAATCAGGAGTGGGCAAATGCTCAAATTTATAATAAGATGAGCATCCATACTGGGAAAATATTGAGAAATGTTGATGTGCAGAGGGATGGGTGTGTCATTGTACATCGGTCACTGAAAGTAGACAAGAGGATTGGAGTGAGCACGGATGTCTTATTGCAGTTATCCAAGGTGCAGTTTCAATCTCCCCCCTACCCTCCCTGCCTCCCTCAGAGAGGATGGACTCACCATTGAGGGAGTGTGGTAGAGGGTCACTCAGCTGATATTGGGGATGGCAGGACTGTCCTGAGGAGAGGTTGGTTTGACTGGGCCTGTATTCACTCGTGTTTGGGAGGACGGGAGAGCATCTGATTGAAAAGTTTCAAACTCTAACTGGGCTGGACAGACTGGGTCTGGGGAGGAAGATCCCCACCCCCAGGGCTGGGAATGTAGAACCAGGTGGTCACAGATTCAGGGTATGGAGTAGACAAAGAGCAAAGAAAATTACAGCATGAGAACAGGCCCTTCAGCCCTCCAAGCCTGTGCCCATCCAGATCCTCTATCTAAACCTGCTACCTATTTTCTAAGGATCTGTATCCCTCTGCTCCATATGTCTTAAATGATGCTATCGTTCCCATCCCTACCATCTCCACTGGCAACATGTTCCAGGTACCCACCACCTTCTGTGTGAAGAACTTCCCACGTATATCTCCCTTAAACTTTTCCCCTCTCACCTTGAACTCGTGACCCCTAGTAATTAAGTCCCCCACTCTGGGGAAAAGCTTCTTGCTATCCACCCTGCCTACACCTCTCATGATTTTGTAGACCTCAATCAGGTCTCCCCTCAACCACCATCTTTCTAATGAAAATAATCCTAATCTACTCAACCTCCCCTCATAGCTAGCACCCTCCAGACCAGGTAACACCCTGGTGAACCTTCTCTGCACCCTCTCCAAAACATCCACATCCTTTTGGGAATGTGGCAACCAGAACTGTTCGCAGCATTCCAAATATAGCTGAACTAAAGTCTTATACAACTGTAACATGACCTGTCAACTCTTGTACTCAATACCCCGTCCAGTGAAGGAAAGTATGCCGTATGCCTTCTTGACCGCTCTACTGACCTGTGTTGCCACCTTCAGGATACAATGGACCTGAACGCCCAGGTCTCTCTGCATCAATCTTCCCCGGGGGTTTCCATTCACTCTTGAATTGGATCTTCCAAAATGTATCACCTCGCATTTACCCAGATTAAACACCATCTTCCATTTCTGTGACCAACTCTCCAATCTATCTATATTCTGCTGTATTCTCTGACAGTCCCCTTCACTACCTCCTATTCCACCAATCTTAGCGTCATCTGCAAACTTGCTAATCAGACCTCCTATACATTAAGGATTTGGAGGAAGGTATATAACAAATAACAGTGGTCCCAGCACGGATCCCTGTGGAACAGCACTGGTCACAGGTTTACATTTTGAGAAACTCTCTTCCATTATTACTCTCTGTCTCCTGTTGCCCAGCCAGTTCTCTATCCATCTCGCTAGTACACCCTGGACCCCATGCGACTTCACCTTCATCATCAGCCTACCATGGGGAACCTTATCAAACACCTTACTAAAGTTCATGTATATGACATAAATAGCCCTTCCCTCAATCAACTTTGTCACTTCTTCAAAGGATTCTATCCAGTTGGTAAGACATGACCTTCCCTGCACAGAAGGTCATTCCTGATGAAGGGCTTGTGCCTGAAACGTCGAATTTCCTGCTCCTTGGATGCTGCCTAACCTGCTGTGCTTTAACCAGCAACACATTTTCAACTGTGATCTCCAGCATCTGCAGACCTCATTTTTTACCCTTCCCTGCACAGAACCATGCTGCCTATCACTGATAAGCCCATTTTCTTCCAAATGGGAATAGATCCTATCCCTCAATATTTTCTCCAGCAACTTCTCTGCCACTGACATCAGGCTGACCGGTCTGTAATTATCTGGATAAGTCCTGCTACCCTTCTTAAACAAGGGACAACATTAGCAATTCTCCAGTTCTCCGGGACCTCACCCATGTTCGAGGATGCTGCAAAGACACCTGTTAAGGCCCCAGCTATTTCCCCTCTCACTTCCCTCAATAACCTGGGATAGATCCCATCCAGACCTGGGGAATTGTCCACCTTAATGCTTTTTGGAATACCTAACACTTCCTCCCTCCTTATGTCGACTTGACCCAGAGTAATCAAACATCTATCACTAACCTCAACATCGGTCATGACCCTCTCCTTGGTGAATAGTGATGCAAAGTATTCATTAAGAAACTCATCCATTTTCTCTGACTCCACCCATACCTTTCCTCTTTTGTCCTTGAGTTACCCTCTTGCCCCTTATCCGTGAAAGGCTTTGGGGTTTTCCTTAACCCTGTTTGCCAAAGATATCTCATGGTCCCTGTCAATGCTCTTAATCCCTCATTTCAGATTGGTCCTACACTCCCGATATTCTTCCAAAGCTTTGTCTGTCTTCAGTCACCAAGACCTGATGAATGATTCCTTTTTCCTCTGAGCTAGTCTCACAATTTCACTTGCTGAAGATGTGTTGCTGGAAAAGCACAGCAGGTCAGGCAGCATCTAAGGAGCAGGAGATTCGACGTTTCGGGCATAAGCCCTTCTTCAGGAATGAGGAGAGTGTGTCCAGTAGGCTAAGAAGAAGTGCTTATGCCCGAAACGTCGAATCTCCTGTTCCTTGGATGTTGTCTGACCTGCTGCGCTTTTCCAGCAACACATCTTCAGCTCTGATCTCCAGCATCTGCAGACCTCACTCTCTCCTCACAATTTCACTTGTCATCCATGATTCCCTAATCTTGCCATTTCTATCCCTCATTTTCACAGGGACATGTCTCTCCTGCACTCTGATCAAACTCTTTAAAAGCTTCCCACATAACAAATGTGGGTTTACCTTCAAACAGCTGCTCCCAATCTATATCCCTCAGTTCCTGCCGAATTTTGGTATTGTTGGTCTTCCCCTAATTAGCACTGTTTCTTTAGGACCACTCTCCTCTTTGTCCATGAGTATTCTAAAACTTACGGAATTGTGATCACTATTCCCAAAATAATCCCCAACTGAAACTTTAGCCACTTGGCCGGGCTCTCTCCCCAACACCAGGTCCAGTATGGCCCCTTCCCAAGTTGGACTATTTACTAACTGCTCGAGAAAACCCTCCTGGATGCTCCTTACAAATTCTGCTCCATCTAAACATAGAACATACATAGAACATTACAGCACAGTACAGGCCCTTCGGCCCTCGATGTTGCGCCGTCCTGTCATACCAATCTGAAGCCCATCTAACGTACGCTATTCCATGTACGTCCATCTGCTTGTCCAATGACGACTTAAATGTAGTTATGATTTGGAGATGCTGGTGTTGGACTGGGGTGTACAAAGTTAAAAATCACACAACACCAGGTTATAGTCCAACAGGTTTATTTGGAAGCACTAGCTTTCGGAGCGACGCTCCTTCCTCACCTGATGAAAGCTTTGTGCTTTCAATTAAACCTGTTGGACTATAATTTGGTGTGTGATTTTTAAATGTACTTAAAGTTGGCGAATCTACTACCGTTGCAGGCAAATCATTCCATAGCCTTACTACTCTGAGTAAAGAAACTACCTCTGACATCTGTCCTATATCTATCACCCCTCAATTTAAAGCTATGTCCCCTCGTGCTCACTGTCACCATACTTGGAAAAAGGCTCTCCCTGTCCACCCTATCTAACCCTCTGATTATCTTATATGTCTCTATTAAGTCACCTCTCAACCTTTTTCTCTCTAACGAAAACAGCCTCAAGTCCCTCAGCCTTTCCTCGTAAGACCTTCCCTCCATACCAGGCAACATCCTAGTAAATCTCCTCTGCACCCTTTCCAAAGCTTCCACATCCTCCTTATAATGTGGTGACCAGAACTGTACACAATACTCTAATTGCGGCAGTACTAGAGTTTTGTACAGCTGTAGTATAACCTCACGGTTCTGGAACTCGATCCCTCTATTAATAAAAGCTAAAACACTGTATGCCTTCTTAACAACCTCTAACACTAAGTGAATCCCAGTCAATGTTGGGGAAATTAAAATCTCCCATCATCACCACCCTGTTGCTCCTACATTTTCCCATTACCTGTTCACATATTTGTACCTCTACCTCACGCTCGCTGTTGGGAGGTCTGTAGTACAGACCTGACATTGTTACTGCACCCTTCCTATTTCTGAGTCTGCTCATATTGCCTCACTGCTGGAGTATCCACAGTGCCCTCCTTCAGCACAGCTGGGGTATACACTCTGAGACCATCATGGACTGGGATAAGAAAAGATTTCTTCCCTGAGGGAGTCTGGGAATTCTCTGGCACAGAAGACCCAAACATTTACAAACTGTAAATAGTGGCAATATGGGAACAAAACGTAAAACCATAAAATTAATGGTTCATTACTTGGCTATGTATTATTTTCAGTTTATACTTGAATTAATGACACGAATACAAAGTTTGATCTTGTAGCTACTGAGACACAAATTGAAGCTGGGAAATAAATATTCAGGGACATGTGATGTTTCAAAAGGACAGGCGGGAAGGGAAGAGTGGCAGGTAGCTTTTATAGTACGTGGCAGATCACAAGAAATAATCCTGAACCAAAAGATTTAAAATCCATACGGGTGGAGCTGAGGAATAAAAAGGGCAAGATGACATTGGTCAGTCTGTCGGGCTCCTAATAGCAGCGATCTGATTGGACAGAAACTACATCAGGAGAAACCGAGGCCGGACGTTAATCATGGGTAATTTACTCCTCATGTCAAATGGACAGTCAGACTGGCAGAGGAAGACACAAGGAAAAATTCATTGAATGTGTTTAGGACAGTTCCCTGGAACAATATGTTGTGGACTAACCAGGGATCAAGCTAGTTTGGATCTGGTGGTATGTAATGAGGTAGGTTAATAAATGATCTCAGAATAAAACTTCCCTTTGATGAACATGGTTTAAGAAAATAGTTCATAACTCGCAGCAAACACAACTCCCGTGAAGGATTCCATGGGGATAAACCAAACTTGGGAAAGCAGGGAAATCAATGGCAGTCTCAACCTGATAGAAAAATCACATGTGGAAAATATTGGTGGTAAATCAGAGGAATGGGAACATTATTAAAGCTAAGTGAAGAAAACAAAACAGTAAAAAAAGGCAGAAAATAAACTCTGAGGGCAATCCAGCAAGTAACAAAAACAGATAGTAAGAACTTCTTCAGTCAGAATTGTACAGCACAGAAGCAGCCCTTTGGCCCATCCAGTCTGCACTGACCTGATGTGTGTGTGTAAAGGAGAGAGACAAAGTGAGACAGAGGCAGGAGAAATAATAATGGGGATCCAGGAAATGGCAGGTGAGTTGAATAAATACTTTGCATCAGTTTTCACTGTAGAGGATATTAATACTTCGGTAATAAGTACAATAACTATTACTAGTCAAAAGTGTTGCTGTAACTCATGGGGCTAAAGACCGATACATCCTCAGATATTAAAGGAAGTGGCTACAGGGATAGAGGATGCACTGGCAGTAACCTTTCAGGAATCCTTAGATTCTGAAAAAGTCCCAGAGGATTGCAAAATTGGGACAGTATCTGAGGAGTTGAATATTGTGTAACCATCAGCAAACATCCCCACTTCTGATCCTATGATGGAGGGAAGGACGTTGATGAAGCAGCTGAAGGTGGTTGGTCCTAGGACACTACTCTGAGGAACTCCTGCTGAGATACCTGGAGCTGAGATGACTGATCTCCAACAACCACAACCATCTTCGTATGTGGCAGGTATGACTCCAACAACAAAGGGGTTTTTCCCAGTTTCCTAGCCATGTTCAACAAAACAAAGGAGATGGCCATATGCCCAGGCACCAACACACAGCTCCTGGTAATCATTACTCAATGACAAGGATATCTCCCACAGTCAGCTGGGAGACAGTCACTGATTTGGGTGGGGGATTGGGGGGGGTGGAGGGGGTGGGGTGTGGTGGAGGGGGTGGGGCGGGTGGAGGGGGTGGGGTGGGGGGGTAGAGGGGGTGGGGGGGAGGGAGTGGGGGGGGGGGTGGAGGGGGCAGGGTGGAGAGGGTGGGGTGGGGTGGAGGGGGTGGGGTGGGGTGGAGTGGGGGGTGGAGGGGGCAGGGTGGAGAGGGTGGGGTGGGGTGGAGGGGGTGGGGTGGGGTGGAGTGGGGGGTGGAGGGAGTGGGGTGGAGGGGGTGGGGTGGGGGGGTGGAGGGTGTGGGGTGGAGGGGGTAGGGTGGGGGGGTGGAGGGGGTGGAGGGTGTGGGGTGGAGGGGGTAGGGTGGGGGGGTGGAGGGGGTGAAGGGTGTGGGGTGGGGGGGGTGGAGGGTGTGGGATGGGGTGGGGTGGGGTGGAGGGGTTGGGTAGTGCTGACTATTTGGAAGCACCTTGGAAGAATTGAGCAGAAATAAAGAAGGTGGAGCTGGCCAGGTTGAGGGCCCAGAGGATACAGAGACAGTAAATTATCGACATCTCACCTACTGCCCTCCTCCACAGCTGCTGTGCGGCCAGGGTGGAGTTCCTGAGCTACATGAAGTGATATTTAACACAGCCCGTCACCACAGCTCAAACCATCCATGACACAGTGGAAGGCTGCTGCCTTCATGGAACAAAGCCCCCTCCATCCCAACTCCATCCCAAGGAGCAACTGAGTGAGTCTTCACTGCACCGTCTGTGGAGCAAGTATATCCTTAATCAGGGAAGGAGAACTGCACACCCTATTCCAGATCAACTCTCACCAAAGCCCTGTACAACTGGAGCTAGATTTCCTTATTCCTGCCCTCTAATCCCTTGTAATCTCGGCCAATGTGCCAGTCCTGTTCCTGATGGCTTGCTGTGCGGGTATGTTTATTGTTTGCGTACAGACAACTCTCTGTGACCATCACAGGTGGAAAGGTTCACTACTTTTAAAAGGTATTCTGCTTTGCTATTCTCATGAAATAAGTGGATACCTTAACAGAAGCCCAGACAAGACTCCATTCACCAGCTGGTTATCCACTCACATTAGCTCCTTGTATCCTCTGCACAGCTGACATTCCTGCTGACCATTATTTCGTAGATCCATTACTTTTGCCTGGTTGTCTATGTCATTAACCTGCAAATAACTTGGGTCCCAGCACTGATCCAACTTGAAATTGCCACATTTATCCCCACCATCCATTTTTTGTCTGTTAACCATTTCTTGAGACCTGCTAATAAATTATTGATTGACTGCATCCTGGAAGAGTGCAGGAAACTCCTCCTGTCCGTAACATCCTGCAATATCCACCGTTCAGCTCCACCTCAGCAGGACAGAGACTGGATCAATCTCAGATATAGTGCCCTGGAATTCAGCAGGTTCACTGATTTCAGGCTAATCTTATTTAACTCAAATAGTTTTTTTGTGCAAATAAGTAACTACCTTCTCGTTTCGATACTAAAGAAAACCATCGGCCAACTCCTGGAGATTGATAAAAAGGACAAGAAACAGCATTCCTCTCCCCACGGGCATTAATTTTTCAAACTGGTCAGAGACAAAAAAAACTGCAGATGCTGGAATCCAGAGGAGACAGGCAGGAATCTGAGGAACACAGCAAGGCAGGCAGCATCAGGAGGGACAGGCAGGAGGCTGGGGGAACACAGCAAACCAGGCAGCATCAGGAGGGACAGGCAGGAGGCTGGGGGAACACAGCAAGGCAGGCAGTATCAGGAGGGACAGGCAGGAGGCTGGGGGAACAGAGCAAGGCAGGCACCATCAGGAGGTGGAGAAGTTAACATTTCAGATGTAACCCTTGTTCAGGGTTGGAGGTGGGTGTCGGGGGAGTGGCAGGTAAAGGGCATATTTCACCGAGCATCTCAGCCAGGCCCACAGGGGGTGACCAGACCTCCCAGTCACTGACCATTTTAAATTCCCTTTCCCACTCCCTTTCTGACAGGACCATCCTTGGCCTCCTCTATTGCCACTTCGAACCAAACCACAATTGGAGAAGCAACACCTCATCTTCCACCTCGGAAGCCTACAGTCTGGAGGACTCAACATTGTATTCTCCAATTTCAGATAACCTCCCTCCCCATCCCCCGACCCTTCCTCCCAGCTACCAACTGAACTCATCCCTCCAAATCGACCAACCAAGTCGTACCCTCTACCTGTATTCACTTATTCATACCTCACCACACCCCCTCCCCCCTGCTTTATCTGCAGCTCCCCACCCTGACTCCTGAAGGGTTACACCCAAAACGTTGACTTCTCCACCTCCTGATGCTACTGGGTTTGTTGTGTTCATCTAAAGATCGCAATTTCCCCTCCCACATGATTAACAAGCACCTCCACCGCATCTCCTCCACTTCCTGCACCTCCGCCCTTGAACCCCATTTCTCCAATAGCAACAAAGACAGAACCCCCTGTTCCTCACCTTCCATCCCACCAACCTTCAGATACACCGCATCACCTTCCCCCATTTCCAGCACCTACAAACAGACCCCAACACCAGGGATATATTTCTCTCCCCACCCTTATCAGCGTTCTGCAGAAACCATTCCCTTTGTGACTCCCTCATTAGGTCCACACCCACCCCCACCCACCCTCACCTCCTGGCATCTTCCCCTGCCACCACAAGAGGTTAAAAACTTGTGCCCACTCCCCCACCCTCACCTCTATCCAAGGACCCATCCCCCACAACCGGCAGAGATTTTCCTGCACATCCATACACCTTATCTACGGTGTCTGTTTCTCTCGATGTGGTCTCCTCTACATCAGGGAGACAGGGCACCAACTCGTAGAATGTTTCAGGGAACATCTCCAGGACACTCGCACCAAACAACCCCACCGCCCTGGGGCTGACCACTTCAACACCCCCCCCCCCCCCCCCACCGCCGCCCCCCCACTCTGCCAAGGACATGCAAGTCCTAGGCCTCCTCCATCGCCAAAGCCCAGCCAGCCGACGCCTGGAGAAAGAATGTCTCATCTTCTACCTTAGGACCCTCCAACTACACAGCATCAATGTCGACAACACCAGTTTCCTCATTTCCCGTCTGCCCACCTCATCCCAGATCCAACCCTCCAACCCAGCAATGCCCTCTTAAACTGTGCTGTCTATCTTCTTCCACACCTACCTGCTCCATCCTCCTCTCCAGCCTATCACCTTCACTTCCTTCATCTACCTATCACATTCCCAGCTACCTCACCCCCACCCCCTTTCTTATCCCCACATTCCCATTGAAGGGCTTATGCCCGAAACGTTGATTGTCCTGCTCTTCAGATGCTGCCTGACTTGCTGTGCTTTTCCAGCACCACACTTTGTGTTCTTCCAACCTCCTGCTGTCTACCTTCAGTTTTCCAACTTAGTAACTGTTCCTCAGTGCAGTCAGACTCTGCTTTCCAACACTGTCTGGTAACAAAGCCTGTGCACTTTTATACAGAGCTGACGAGTTGCTCAAATCAGCTTCCTGCTGCAGGAATTAACACATTCAAACCAGGATTTCCATTTGATTGAAAGTGGTAGTTTCTGTTCAAATAGTTAATAAATCTAGTTTACATTCTGCACAAAAGTCCAACTGTTGATCTAAACTGCAGGTGGATGAGAAGTTACCAACGATTTCCTACCTGTAAGAAATTCCCACTATAGCCATCATTGCTGCTCATATGAAGTGTTCATTCTCTGAGCTCAATGCTCCCACTCTGCCCAGGGTTTCACACAGCACCAGTGTGGGATGGGGGCCTGTCGGTTGTGAACACGGGACTCACAGGCTACCATCCCACTGCAGTAACTAAAGATTGAAGTTAAAAAAAATCTTTTCCAAACACAATTGCTTTTTGAAACAAATGCGTGAATTTATTTTCCAAAACAATCACCATGTTCATTTATGGATATTTACAATTAGTTTTATTACAGTCAAAGAAAATAAAAATTTCACAGAAATGCAGAATGACAAATGCCTCACACATAAACCCATTGTTAGTCCTATTTATGGATCAGGAAACTTGAATCATCACAGTCAGTTACATTTCACAGCCTCAGAAATACATTTCCAGCTCTAACTATTCTCAGAGTCCTGTCTATGTCCAAGTTCCCTCAGGAAAGTGTATCGTGTGGTACACGCACTCATCCTCACTGAATTAACTTCAATCAACCACTTAAATAAAAAACTGAGATAATTCACTCACGGCACCAAAACAGTGTAAAGCAGACTGTGGAAAGACAAAAGGGAACATGTTTCTATTGTATATCCGAGTGAACCTGGGGCATAAGGAGAAAGACACACAATCTTCAAGTACGCTCTGCAAATGTCAGAATCCAACAATCACAGACAGCATTGGATTCACGAGGTGGAGGTTTTGCAATCTGTCAGTTCCTTAGTGCCAGCTATTACTAACGCCGATACCTGCAGCACACACTCACAAGAGATCTGAGCTTCAAGCTGCCTCCATTCCTCACCTGCCACCCGTAACCCACACCATCCAGCTGCCTCATCCTCCTTATTTTTATAATTCCCACCTTTCAGAAAGCTCTTCATTCATTGCTATTCAAATGAAGAATCTGCTCAGCCCTTTTTTAACAAATGTATTCATGGGATGTGGGTATCACTGGCTGGCCCAATATTTATTGCCCGCCCCTAATTGCCCCTTGAGAAGGTGGGGGAGAGCTGCTTTGTTGAACCGCTGCAGTCCATGTAGGTTGACCCCCAATGCCCTTAGGGAGGGAATTCCAGGATTCTGACCCAGTGACAGTGAAAGAACGATGATATGTTTCCAAATCAGGACAGTGAGTGGCTTGGAGGGGAACTTGCAGGGGGTGGTGTTCCCATGTACCTTGCTGTAAGTGGTTGTGGGTTTGGAAGGTGCTATCTGAGGATCTTTGGTGAAATTTTGCAGTGCATCTTGTAGATGGCACACACTTCTTGATTGTTAAAAAGATTTGGTTTAAAGATGGAGCACAACTGCCAGAAGTCCCCAGGCCTGGATGGGATCTATCCCAGGTTACTGAGGGAAGTGAGAGAGGAAATAGCTGGGGCTTTAACAGATATCTTTGCAGCATCCTTGAACACAGGGGAGGTCCCAGAGGACTGGAAAATTCCTAATGTTGTCCCTTGTTTAAGAAGGATAGCAATGATAATCCAGGTAACTGCAGACCGGTGAGCCTGACATCAGTGGTAGGGTAGCTGCTGGAGAAGGTACTGAGAGATGGATCTATTTACATTTGGAAGAGAGTGGGCTCATCAGTGATAGGCAGCTTGGTTTTGAGCAGGGAATGTCATGTCTTACAAACTTAATAGAATTCTTTGAAGAGGTGACAAAGTTTATTGATGAGGGAAGGGAATGTAGATGTCATAGACATGGACTTCAGTAAGGTGTTTGATAAGATTCCCCATGCTGGGCTGATGAAAAAGGTAAAATTGCATGGGGTCCAGGGTGTTCTAGCGAGATGGACGGAGAACTGGCTGGGCAACAGGAGATAGAGAATAGTGGTGCAAGGGAGTTTCTCAAAGTGGAGGCCTGTGACCAGTGATGTTCCACAGGGATCCGGGCTGGGACTACTGTTTTTGTGATATACATAAATGATGTGGAGGAAGGTGTAGGTTGCCTTATTAGCAAGTTTGCAGATGACACTAAGATTAATGGAGTAGCAAATAGTGAAAGGGACTGTTAGAGAATGCTAAAAATCACACAACACCAGGTTATAGTCCAACAGGTTTAATTGGAAGCACACTAGCTTTCGTAGCGACGCTCCTTCATCAGGTGATTGTTGTGTGATTTTTAACTTTGTACACCCCAGTCCAACACCAGCATCTCCAAGTCAGAGAATGCAGCAGAGTGTAGATAGATTGGAGAGTTGGGCTGAGAAATGGCAGATGGAGTTCGATCCGGGCAAATGCAAGGGTGATGCATTTTGGAAGATCCAATTCAAGAGCGAACTATACACAAATGGAAAAGTCCTGGGGAAAATTGACATGCAGAGAGATCTGGGTGTTCAGGTCCATGTTCCCTGAGGGTGGCAATGCAGGTCAATAGAGTGGTCAAGAAGGCATATGGCATGCTTTCCTTCATCAGACAGGGCATTGAGTACTAGAGTTGTCATGTTATGCTACAGTTGTATAACACTTTGGTTCGGCTACATTTGAATACTGCATACAGTTCTGGTCGCCACATTACCAAAAGGATGTGGATGCTTTGGAGAGGATGCAGAGGAGGTTCACCAAATGTTGCCTGGTATGGAGGCTGCTAGCTATGAGGAGAGATTGAGTAGATCAAGATTATTTTCATTAGAAAGATAGAGGTCGAGGGGGGACCTGATTGAGGTCTACAAAATTATGAGGGGTATAGACAGGGTGGATAGCAAGAAGCTTTTTCCCAGAGTGGGGGACTCAATTACTAGGGGTCACGAGTTCAAAGTGAGAGGGGAAAGGTGTAAGGGAGATATATGTGGGAAGTTATTTATAGAGAGGGTGGTGGGGGCCTGGAACGCGTTGCCAGTGGAGGGGGTAGAGGCGGGCATGATAGCATCATTTAAGATGTACCTAGACAGATACATGAATGGGCAGGGAGCAGAGGCATACAGATCCTTAGAAAATAGGTGACAGGTTCAGATAGAGGATCTGGATCAGCACAGGCGTGGAGGGCCGAAGGGCCTGTTCCTGTGCTGTAATTTTCTTTATTCTCTTGTGCTGAAACTGGCAATTGAACATTCTGGGATGGAGGATATTCAGGCAGGACAAGGGAGTGTGCAGAAGGGCAGCCTGTGTTGAATTATTAGTTAGTGAGTCAATGACTGTAGTAAGGAGGGGTGATATCTTGGAAGGGTCATCAAATGAGGATTTGTGGGTAGGACTTTGGAATTTAAAAAAATGGCCATCACACTGTCCCCCAACAATGAGCAGGTATTTGAGGAGTAGATATGTAATCAATTCACTAAGGTATGTAAAAATAAAATTGGGCAATTATATTCGGGAATTCAATTACCTCAATATTAATTGGGATAATCATCATATAAAGGGGACAGATTCCTTGAGCTTTTCACAAGAACAAGTTGATGGTCTTACAAGGGATGATGCAATGCTGTGCCGAATTCTTGGGAATGAGGTGACAGTGGGGAGTAACTCAGTGATAGCGATACAACACCGTGTTTGAAGTTTGTTATGGATAAAGGGAAAAGATGAAGGAAGGCAGATTTTATTAAAAATCAGCAGGAAAATAAACTGGGAACAGCTACTTGAGGGAAAATCCACAGAACATTGGGAGGCTACCAGAGTACAAGCCCAACATTTTCCCTTCAGGGTAAAATTTAGGAGCAAGAAACCCATAGAACCCCTGGATATTTAGGATGGGATAAAGAGGAAAAGAGGTCTAACAGGTACAAGAGGAGCCAATCAACAGAGGCCCTGGAGGAGTACAGTAAATGTGGGTACGACACAAGAAACCAATTCGGAAAACAATGAAAGGGCATGTGACAATACTGGCTGCAAGATAAAGCAGAATCCCAATTCTGGATAATTGAGGAAAGGCGAGTGGCTATTTGGGACCATGGGGGAAATCTGCACATGAATGGAGGGTATTGGGAAAGTGTTACATGAATTTTTCAAATCTCTGTTTATTTCGAAAGAGGATGCAAGGACAGAATTCGAGAAGACACGCAGACTGATATAATATCGAATCCCTACAATGTGGAAGCACACCATTCAGCCCTCCAAAGAGCATCCTACTCAGACCACCCCTACTACCCTCTCCCTGTAACCCTGTATTTCCCATGGCTAATCCACCAAATCTGCATATCCCTGGACATTATGTGCAAGTTAGCATGGCCAATCCACCTCGCCTACACACTTTCAGATTGTGTGAGGAAAGTGGAGCACCCGGAGGAAACCCACGCAGACACGGGGAGAATGTGCAAACTCCACACAGGCAAGTCACCCAAGGCTGGAATCAAAGCTGGGTCTCTGGTGCTGAGTGGCAGCAGTGAGTTGCCATGGATTGAAAATTAAAGGACAGAATACTGAGAGAATGAATAGAGGGGATATTTGGCAAGTTGTGATCAGTGGATTGCTCCAAGGATCTGTTTATGAATGACTCGGACTATACAATTGGGGCTCGCAGTGTAATGATACTGTCATGGGAGAAGTGAGCTGGAGTCCCAGGCTACTTCTCTGAAGGCAATGGGTTCACATCCCACCACAGCAGCTGATTGATAGAATTTAAATTAAAATCAATCTGGAATTGAAAACTTATCTCAGAGAGTTAAAAATCACACAACACCAGGTTATAGTCCAACAGGTTTAATTGGAAGCACATTAGCTTTCGGAGTGACGCCCCTTCATCAGGGTTATCGCTCCGAAAGCTGGTGTGCTTCTAATTAAACCTGTTGGTCTATAACCTGGTGTTGTGTGATTTTTAACTGTCTACACCCCAGTCCAACACCGGCATCTCCAAATCATTGATTACAGTAAAAATCCACCAGCTTCATTCATGTCCTTTAGGGACAGAAATTTCTTGCTCTTCCCTGGCCTGGTCTACATGTGACTCCAGAACCACAGCAGTATCACAGAAACAGAAGACAGGTGTCACAGTGGGTCATTCGGCCCTTCGAGCCTGTCCCACCATTCAGTATGATCATAGCTGACCATGCAATCTCAGTGCCCCACTCCTGCCCTCTCCCCATACCCCCGATCCCTTTAGCCACAAGGGAGTCCGGTGTACCACAAGGATCAGGGCTGAGTCCCTTATTGTCTGTGATATTAATTAAGGATGTAGATGAGAATGTTGGGCTGGGGGGGAGGTGGGGGGATGCACATTAAGGAAGTGGAATGTTCAGCATTACAGACATTCTGTGCTGGATAGCCAGGCTCTAGAACACCTCCTACTGTGCTGGAGAGCCAGACTCTAGAACACCTCCTACTGTGCTGGAGAGCCAGACTCTAGAACACCTCCTACTGTGCTGGAGAGCCAGGACCGGGAACACCACCTACTGTGCTGGAGAGTCGCGGCTTAGAACACCTCCTACTGTGCTGGAGAGCCAGGACCTAGAACGCCACCTACTGTGCTGGAGAGCCAGGCTCTAGAACATCACCTACTGTGCTGGAGAGCCAGGACCTAGAACACCACCTACTGTGCTGGAGAGCCAGGCTCTAGAACACCTCCTACTGTGCTGGAGAGCCAGGACCTAGAACACCACCTACTGTGCTGGAGAGCCAGGACCTAGAACACCACCTACTGTGCTGGAGAGCCAGGCTCTAGAATGCCACCTACTGTGCTGGAGGGCCAGGACCTAGAACATCACCTACTGTGCTGGAGGGCCAGGACCTAGAACACCACCTACTGTGCTGGAGAGCCAGGACCTAGAACGCCACCTACTGTGCTGGAGAGCCAGGCTCTAGAACACCACCTAAAGTGCTGGAGGGCCAGGACCTAGAACATCACCTACTGTGCTGGAGGGCCAGGACCTAGAACACCACCTACTGTGCTGGAGAGCCAGGACCTAGAACGCCACCTACTGTGCTGGAGAGCCAGGCTCTAGAACACCACCTAAAGTGCTGGAGGGCCAGGACCTAGAACACCACCTACTGTGCTTCCACCAACTTGATGGATAGATCTAAACTTGTGGATGGCACAATGATTGGTCGAGTGATTGACAGTAAGAAGGAAGTGTTAAATTACAGAAAGATATAAATGGATTGGTCATATGCAATTTAATCCTGACGAGTGTGAGGTGATACATTTTGTAAGTAGTAACAAGACAAGGGAGTATTCAATGAATGGTAGGACACTATGAAGCCCAGAGATGCTTGTCCACAGACCCCTGAAAGTGGCAGGTCAGGTTAACAGGGTAATCAAGAAGGTATTATCAGACGATATCTAGTTTGTAAGAACAGGGAGGTCGTGTGGGTGCTGTATGGGACTTTGGTCAGGCTATAGCTGGAGCACTGTGTGCAGTTCTGGTCGCTACCCTATACGAAGGATGTAATTGTGCTGGACAGGGTGCAGAGGAGATTCACCAGAACATTGCCTGGGATGGCCCAGGTTAGCTCATGAAGAGAGGCTGGGTAAGTTCAAGTTGTTTTCTTTGGAGCACAAAAGGTTGAGGGGGACCTGTTCGAGGTGGACAAGATTACGAAGGACATGGACAGGGTGGATAGGAAGTAGCTGTTATCCCTACTTGAAGGTTCAATAGCAAGGGGGCACCATTTTAAAAAGTGAAAGGCCGAAGATTTAGAGAGGATTTGAGGAAAAGCTTTTTCTTTCAGAGGGTGGTGGGAATCTGGAATGTACTGGCGGGGAGGGTGGTGGAGGCAGGAAACCTCACAACTTTTAAAAAGGACTTGGATGAGCACCTGAAATGTCTTAACATTTAAGGGAATGGGCCAAGCGCGAGAAGGTGGAACTAGTGGAGGCGGTAGTGTGTTTTGGGAAATTATAGACATCATAGGACAAAGAACCTCTTCTGAACTGTATGATTCTAACTGTTAGAGTGCAACAGTGAGACAAGAAGAAATTGGAACAGGATCAGTCCATTTGCCAGCTCAGCCATTCAACAGGATCATAGCTGACCTGATATCCCTCCGGTGCACTTTCCTGTCTTTCCACAACTAATCATGAATCTATCTCAGCCTTAAAGATACACAAAGACTCTGCGCTCCCCCAGCTCAGTGGCAAGGAGTTCCAAAGATTCTCAACCCTCAGGGAACCTCCTATTCAGAAGGATGTTGTGAAACTAGAAAGAGTTCAGAAAAGATTTACTAAGACATTGCCAGGTTTTTTGCGGTTGGGGGGGGGATTGGGGTTAGGCTATATGGAGAGGCTGAATAGGCTTCGGCTGTTTTCCCAGGGGCATTGCAGGCCGAGGGGTGACCTTATAGAATCATGAGGGGCGTGGATAGGATAAGTAAACAGACTTTTCCCTGGCGTGGGGGCATCCAGAACAAGAGGGCTTAAGATTAGGGTGAGCAGACAAAAATTTAAAAGGGACCTAAGGAGCAACGTTTTCACACAGAGGGTGGTGTGTGTATGGAATGAGCTGCCTGAGGAAGTGGTGGAGGCTGGTACAATTGCAACATTTAAGAGGCATCTGGAGGGGCAGCACGGTGGCTCAGTGGTTAGCACTGCTGCCTCACAGCACCAGGGATCCGGATTCGATTCCAGCCTTGGGTGACTGTCTGTGTGGAGTTCGCACATCCTCCCAGTATCTGTGTGGGTTTCCTCCGGGTGCTCCGGTTTCCTCCCACAGTCCAAAGATGGGCTGGCCAGGTGAATTGGTCATGCTAAACTGCCCACAGTGTTCAGAGATGTATAGGTTAGGCACATGATTCAGGGGTAAATATAGGGAATGGGTTTGGGTGGGATACTCTTCGGAGGGTTGGTGTGGACTGGTTGGGTCAAAGGACCTGTTTCCACCCAGTAGGAATTCTAATGAATATGAAGGGTTTAACGGGACATGGGCCAAGTGCTGGCAAATGGGACTAGATTAATTTTGGGGTATCTGGTCAGCATGGACAAGTTGGACCAAAGGGTCTGTTTCCATGCTAAACATCTCTCTGACTCTAAGTTATTCTTACCCATCTCAGTCCCAACGTGGTGCCCCTTTATTCTGAGACTGTACCTGCTGGTTCTAGACTCTCCCATGAGGGAAACATCCTCTCAGCATTGACCCTGTCAAGCCCCTGAAGAATCCTTTCGGTGATCTCACTGAAACCTCTCATTCTTCTAAACTAAAGTGAGTAGAGTCCCAGCCGGTTTAATATTTACTCATCAAACAATTCCTTCATACCAAGATAGTGAACATTCTCTGAACTGTCTCAATGAAATGATATCTTTCCCTAAATAAAGGGACCAAGACTGGTCACAGTGTTCCAGATGTGGTCTCCCCAGCCCCTTGTACAGCTGCTGTCAGATTTCCCTGCTCTTATTCTCCAATCCTCTTGAAATAAAGTCCAACATTTTATTATCTTCCACATTCCCTGCTGCCCCTGGGTGCTAGCTTTCTGTGTTTCCTGTACAAGTTCCCCTCAAGTCCCTTTGTATTGCTCTTCATACAGTTCTTCTCTATTTAAATATTACCCTGTTCTTTTGTTCTCCCTTCCAAAATGATTATCTTCAGTTTCCCATGTTATACTCCATTTGTTAATTCTTTGTTTGCCCTACATTACCCACCACCATCTCTCTGTAAACTGTCTGTATCCCTCTCACAACCTGCTTTTCCATTTGTTTTTGTGTTGTCTACAAAATATGACTGCAGTTCATTCACTTTCTTCCTCCAGGTCACTAATATATAATCGTAAACAGTTGCAGTCCCAGTACTGATCCTTGTGGAATCTCACTGATGATGGTGACCAACCTGAAACCATTTCTAATCCCACTTGCTGTTTCCTGCCCATTAGCCAAGTCTCTAACTGTGACCACATACTGCCTTCCATACAGAGGGCTGTTATCTTATGACTTAACTTTCTGTGAGGTATTTTGTCGAATACCGTCTGCAATTCCAAATGCAACACTTCTACTGGCTCCCCCTATCCTCTCTGGTTGAGACTTCCTCAAAAAAACTCAAATAAATTAGTCAAGACACAATTTCTCCTTCACGAGTCCATGCTGCCTCTACTTGAGTAGATTATGACTTTCCGGATGTTCTGCTAGTACTTCCTTAATAATTGATTCTGTTACCTTTTTAGCAAGAGATGTCAGGCTGATCTTCCTAATGTGACCTGCTTTCTGCCTTCCTCCCTTTTGAATGGGGACTGTCACATTCGCAGCTTTCCAATCTGCTGATACTTCTCCACAATCCAAACATTTTCAGAAAATCACAACCAAAGCATCCACTATCTCTGTTTCTTGTAGAATACAAGGATGCAAGCCATCAGTATCTGAGGATCTATCTGCCTTTAACCCTATTAGTTTGTCTAATTGTGTTTGTCTAGTGATTGTGATGTTACTTAATTCTTCCCCTGTAACCTTTAGTATTAATGAGATGTTCCAAGTATCTTGCACTGTCAGAAACCCAAAAAATCCACAATAACAAAGCTACCCCACCACCTGTTCCTTCCCTCCTTTCCTTTTGCTTTTTTGGCGGCACGGTGGCACAGTGGTTAGCACTGCTGCCTCACAGCACCAGAGACCAGAGTTCAAATCCCGTCTCAGGCGAATGACTGTGTGGAGTTTGCACGTTCTCCCCGTGTCTGCGTGGGTTTCCTCCGGGTGCTCCGGTTTCCTCCCACAGTCCAAAGATGTGCGGGTCAGGTGAATTGGCCATGCTAAATTGCCCGTAGTGTTAGGTAAGGGGTAAATGTAGGGGTATGGGTGGGTTGCGCTTCGGCGGGTCGGTGTGGACTTGTTGGGCCGAAGGGCCTGTTTCCACACTGTAAGTAATCTAATCTAAGTCTGATGTAAAATATCTGTTTAGCTTATCTGCCATTTCCTTTTTCGCTATAACTATCTTTCCAGAATCATTTTCTAAGGGTTCTACATTCACTTTGACCTCTCACTTCCTTTTATATATTAAATAAAGGAGCTCTTATTGTCAGTTTTTATATTCCTTGCGAGTGTGCCCTCTTAGTTTATTTTCTCTATGTATTTCATCCTGCTTTGTTGGATTCTGAATTTATCTCAGTCTTCAGGGCTATCGCTGACTCTGGCCTCCTTTAATACTTTTTTTTCAATTTAATATTCTCCTTAATTTCCTTAGTTAGCCCGGGTTTGGTTTACCCCCTCTTAGAATCTTCTCTCCTCAGTGGGATGTATTTTTGCTGAGATTCATGAATTACCTCCTTAAAATGTCCACCACTGTTTGCTTACTGTCATTCCTGCTAATCTATCCTCCAAGTTGACCTTAGCTAACTCCATCTTCATTTCATTGTAATCCCCTTTAAGTCAAATGCAGTGGTTTCTGACCCAAATTCCTCACTTTAAAAAAATCCACAATAACAAAGCTACCCCACCACCTGTTCCTTCCCTCCTTTCCTTTTGCTTTTTTAAAATCATTCTGATGTCTCTTTGCATTCTGGCTCTATGTGGCCTTTGCCCTTAATTACCCTGTCTACCATTTTTGCATTGTGTAGTTCTCTCTTTTATTACCATCGGGTTTCTCTTTCCCTTCTCACCCTGTTTAGATTCCCAACCCCCGCCCTCTCTGCCGTTCGAGTTTAAACTTACACCAACCAGAGTACCAAATACTTGCCCTAAGACACCAGTCCCTGTCCTGCTCAGTGTAACCTGTCCAGTTTGTAGTGGTCCCACCACCTCCCCGCTGGAAATCTGAACCCCTCCCCCTTGCACCATCTTTCCACCACATTATCAACTGATATATCCTGCTGTTTCTCCTGATTACCACGTTGCACTGATAGTTATCTTGACATCATTATCTTAGGGGTCCTATTTTCCAACTCATTTCCCAAGTCCCTATACTTAGCTTTTAAAACCTTTTTTTTCCCTCACTATCTCTTTGGTACTGATGTGTCCCACAACCACACCTTCTGCTCCAGAATGTCCTGTAGGTTCTCTGAGACACCCTTGACCCCAGCACAGGGAGGTGACACACTATCCTGGAGTCTCGTTTGCAGCCACAGAAACACCTATCTGCTCCCCTTACAATCGAATCCCCTGTAATTATTGCATTCCCACACTTTCTCCTCTTCTCTCTCACAGCAGAGCCAGCTGTACTGCAATGAATTTGGCTGTTACTGATTTCCCCCGAGAGGCCACTCCCCCTCAACACTCTCCAAAGTGGTATATCTGTGGGATAGTCACAGGGGGTTCCTCGGCTGCCTGCCTAGTCCTTTCACTCGGCCTGGTGGTTACCCATTCCCTTTCTGCCTGTCGAGGTTTCACCTGCAGTGAGACCATCTCTCTGTATGTGCTATCCGTGCTGCTCCCAGCTTCATAGATGCTCCACAGTGTCCCCAGCTGACACCCCCAGCTGACACCCTCCTGCTGGCACTCCCCACTGTGACCCCCCCAGCTCTGAAACCTGGGGCTTTCGGGAGCTGCAGCTGGAGACACCTCCTGTTCAGACACTGGTCCCAGGAACTGGAAACGTACCTGACATCTCAACATTGAGCAGGAGGAACTCTCCTGCCGTGACTTAGCCCCTTTGCATTAAACCTTCAAAGGCCTCTTCAAATCGAATAATGTCATTAATTTCAGGGCCCTTCTTCCCTATACCTTGTTAAAACAGAAAATAAGCTATAAACCACAAAAAAACTTTGTAATCAATAGTAACACTATAAATGCTCATTATCTGGGCTCACCCAATCAGCAGCTTTGACTTGCCTAATATTGAAGAGCAGAAGTGCTAACCAATGAGAGAAAAGGACATAGTGATCAGCTCCTCCCTCTTTCACCAAACTCTGGCTACTCTCCAATTCAACAAGACAGCATTCCAGTCCAGAGAAGGCAGTACTGAAGGAGCCCTCTTTTCATGGCTCCTAATTCATTGGAATTGGAATGAACCAGTTATTTAGTTATCTAATAAACCAGTTATCTAATTAACTAGCCTCAGCTTAGTACCTGTAAATTCCTATTTGTAAGCTGCAAATAAACTGCACCCAATCAAAACAGCAACTTTTACTTAACTGTTAAATTAAAGAGGGTGAAATTGAGGACTGCAGATGCTGGAGATGAGAGTCAAAGTTAGAGTGATACTGGAAAAGCACAGGTCAGGCAGCATCCGAGGAGCAAGAAAAGTGACGTTTCAGGCAAAAGTCCTTCCTGATGAAGGGCTCTTGCCCGAAACATCGATTTTCCTGCTCCTCGGAAGCTGCCTGACCTGCTGTGTTTTTCCAGCACCACTCTAATCTTAACTGCTAAATTAAAGAACAGATTAGATTTGAGATTGAATTAAATTATTTCCTAAGACATACACCTTGAGGCCCCCGTTTCACCAAACTCCAGCTACACTCTCATAACAACAAGACTATTATTCTCTCTAGGCTGTTATACTATACAATATCAAGATCCCATCTTTCAACTTACATCCTAACTCTACATTTGGTTTTGTACATAGAAAATACAGTATTTCAGGTAACACCAGTGTTTGACAGAATATCGATTGATCTGGTCTGAGTCAGTTGTGAGATCAGTGAATTATTGTGGAAGTAAAGACTTGGAATGAGATTGTGCTGAACCTGTCAGTTAATGACTATGGGACCCCAGTGCTCTGTGCATTGTTCACTGAATCATTCTGATAACGGTCACAAAGAAGGATGGAAGTAACTTTACTGTCAAACTGGTCCTCTGGAACTTTGTTGATAGGAACGACAGGAGAATGATACAGTACAGAGCTGTGAAAATGATACAATACAGAGCTGATCAACAATGCAGATCCCTTCAATTCAATCCAAATCTCATTCTCACTGACATCATTAAAATTCAAACAAAATGTGCTAGTCAACAGCAAGAAACCTTTGTGCTGAACCAAGCAGATCTGGAACCAGGGACCGGGACAGCAATACAAAGTGTTGATTCTAACACACTAAGTACGATGGGCTCTCCAGAATGATCCTGCTTTAATATTCGGGGATAGAATGAGCTATCAGAGGATTCACAAATATCAACAAAATAAGTCTTCCTGAAATGTGCCACAAATTTCAACCTAGTTCAAAGTCATCAAGCAGTAAGTGAACAAAGTCCTTGGTCACTTGACTTCATGTTAATATTAGGTGTGATAAAACAGATTATTTAATAAGGAACTTGAATGGACATCGAATTTGTCTTAAATATAACCGATTCACATCAATAACTATGACAAATCATCTCTGCTTGTGAGTAGTATTCAATCATTCACCATAATCCAAAATAGATTAAATAGCAGCCCTTAAAAATCTGAAGAATATTTGGAGTGCATGTGCAATCTCAGCTGAGCAGACAGTATAGGCGGAGGGAGACGTTGTGCTCAGGGTCGATGAAACACTGACTGGCAGCTTACAGCAGCTGAGGCCCAGAGTTCTCAGTAAGCTTTAGGTTCAGGGTGGGTTCAGTGTCTCTCACTGGGACGACCAGCTCATGCCCACCACAGGTCGGATCCTGCTCCTGGGCATCTTCCAGACTCTGAGTGAGGTTCCTGCGATCAGAACCACTGCTGTAGCTGGAGTCAGTCGTGACCAGGGTAGAGTCTCCAAATGATAAGCTGATATCACCATCATTTAGAATCAGCTCAGAATCATCATCCTTCAGCTGCTCCTGGTTCTGAGAAGGAGAAGCAATTAGTTCAAGATGCCTGACATCAACTTTGCTTTTGTTCATTTACAGAGTGCGGGCGTGGCTCACTGGGACAGCATTTACTTTCAATCCCTCGGTACCCTGGAGATTATGGTGAGCTGCCTTCCCCAACTGCTGCAGCTCATGGGCTTTGTAGGGTCAGGTATAATGCCATTGGAGAGACAGGTCCAGGTTTGTGTAAATGTACACACACACACAGAAATCATGATAAAACATGAATGTATAAATAGACAGCAGTGTTCACACACAGTCAGCCAGCAGTTATAGAAAAGCCACAGATAGATGTGACCCTGATGCTATTAGACAGTGTGTGCTGGAAAACAGAGGCAGATCCTCACATTAGCCACTGGCCAATAAAGGAATGTCACTGAGTTGGAGCTGGGATTGGATTGGCTGTCCAACACTCAGACTGTGGGAATATCTGGAATTCGTGAGGAACTAAACCAATGATAGGCCTCCCTAAGGCTCCTCTCTGATTAAAGTGTGCAGTTTCACATATTGAGCACAGAAAGACACAAGCCCTAGCTCCAAGCAGCTTCTGGGAAAAACAACCAGACAGATATGTAGACAGTAAGATGTTCTCACCTCATAGGCCAGTGGGCTGGTCAGGATCCTGGCAACTGGAGCACAGCAGCTGGGTAAAGTGCTAGTGAGGGGGGGGCCACTGTGTGTTAATATCGGCTTCAAATAACTGGGTATTCTGTGAAGGAAAACTACTTCACAAACACGCTACACACAGAGAAAACAGGAGAAACTTAATGATAGAGACCTGAGAGTTCCCCACATCGAAGGGGAGTAAGGGGGGGGGGGGGGGGGGTTGGGTGGGTGAAAGAGAGCTCTCCCTGTCAGATGGGGTAATACAGATTGTTCGCTTGACACAGTGGGTTGTTGCCGGAGCACAGTAGCGGAGTTAGCCGGCAGCTTGTCTGTAACATAACGTGACACCAACAGCAAGGGTTTCATTCCCAGGTTTAATTCCTGGTTAAATTACAGGCTGAAGGTCCTGCCCTATCAACCTCGCTCCATCACCTGAGCCACGATGACCCTCGGATTTAACTCAACACCAGTTGTCTCTCACTAATGAATCCTTTCGGATCCTGATGACTTCCACCTTCTGTAAGGTACTGCCTGAAAGGATGTTGGAAGCAGATTCTGTAACAAATTCACAGAATGCCTAGAGTACAGAGACCTGTCAGTCAGTCATGTCTATGTTGACACTCTGAGGGAACAATTTGCCTTGTACCTTTCCCCATGGGCCTACACATTTTCATTCTACAGATATTTGTCTGAAGTCCTGTTGAAAGCATTGATTGAGCCTGCCCCCAGCACACTCTCAGGCAGCGCACTCCAGAAACTTCAACCACTTGCTGCATGAGAAAGTCTTCCCTTGCCTAATCATTGCTTCTTTAAACAATTAGCTAAAAACTGCACCTTCTAGCTCTCATTCCTTCCCCCAATGGGACCACAGTGTTTCATCTCAACTCTGCCTAGACTCCTCATGATTTTGAAAACTTCCATCAAATTTCCTTCTAGCCTTCTCTGCTCCAAGGAGGGCAGTCCCAAACTCTTCAATCATTCCTTATGGAGGCATGGGATACAGGGAAGTCTGGCTGTCTGGATACAGAATAGACTGGCCCATAGAAGACAGAAGATGGTGGTAGATGGAATGTATTCAGCCTGGAGCACGGTGACCAGTAGTGTTCCGCAGGGATCGGTTCTGGGACCTCTGCTCTTTGTGAGTTTTATAAATGACTTGGATGAGGAAGTGGAAGGGGGTGTGGGTGTTAGTAAGTTTGCAGATGACACAAAGGTTGGTGGTGTTGTGAATAGGGTGGAGGGCTGTTGTAGGTTGCAACCAAACATTGACAGGATGCAGAATTGGGCTGAAATTCCAGGAGTTCAACCTGGAAAAGTGTGAAGTGATTCATTTTGGCAGGTTGGATTTGAACACAGAATGCAGGGTTAAAGGCATGATTCTTGGCAGTGTGGAGGAACTGAGGGATCTTGGAGTCCATGTTCATAGCTGCCACTTAAGTTGATAGGGTTGTTAAGGAAGCATATGGTGTGCTGGCTTTCATTAGCGGGGGGCTTGAGGTTAGCAGCCACAAGGTTATGCTGCAGCTCCACAGAGCCCTGGTTAGAACACACTTGGAATGTTATCTTTAGTTCTGGTCACCTCATTATAGGAAGGATAGAGTGGGTACATAGGAGATTTACCAGGGTGCTGCCTGGACTGGAAGGCATGTCTTATGAAGAAAGGTTGAGGGAGCTAGGGCTTTTCTCATTGGAGTGAAGAAGGATGAGAGGTGACTTGATAGAGGTGTACAAGATGATAAGAGCATAGATAGAGTGGATAGCCAGAGACATTTTACCCAGGGTGGAAATGTCTATCACGAGGGACATAATTTTAATGTGATTGGAAGAAGGTTTAGGGGAGATCCAGAGGTAGGTTCTTTACATAGAGAGTGAAATGCACTGCTAGCAGTGGTAGCAGAGTTGGAGACATTTGGGATATTTAAGCAATTCTTGAATAGGCACACGGATGATAGTAAAACAAAGGGTATGTAGGTTAGTCTGATCTTAGAGTAGGATAAAAGGTCGGCATAACATCAAGGGCCGAAGGACCTGTACTGTTCTATGTTCTATATTCTACAACAGAACTTTCTCACAGAGCCATACAGCAGGTAAGGAGATCCCTCGGTCCAACCAGTCCATGCTGAACATAGTCCCAAACTAAACTAGTCCCATCTGCCTGCTCCTGGCCCATATCCGTCCAAACCTTTCCTATCCATGCATTTATCCAAATGTCTTTTAAACATTGTAACTGTACCCACACCCACTACTTCCTCGGGAAGTTCATTCCACACGGGAACCACCCTCTGTGTAAAGACTTTGCTTCACAGCTTTTTTAAATCTCTCTCCTCTCACCTTAAAAATGTGCCCCCTAGTCTTGAGGTCTCCCATTGCTTGAACTATTGTTGTAAATTTCTTACTACAATCTCTCCAACATATTCACATTCTTCCTGTAGTGTGGCACCCAAAACTGTACACAATACTACACCAATGCTACAGGAAGGGAGGCAAGAGAGGAGGGGGAGTGGCATTTTTGATAAGGGATAGCATTACAGCTGTGCCGAGGGAGGATATTCCTGGAATTACATCCGGGGAAGTTATTTGGGTTGAACTGAGAAATAAGAAAGGGATTATCACCTTATTGGGATTGTATTATAGACCCCCTAATAGTCAGAGGGAAATTGAGAAACAAACTTGTAAGGAGAACTCAGCTATCTGTAAGAATAATAGTGTAGTTATAGTAGGGCATTTTAACTTTGCAAACATAGACTGGGACTGCCATAGGGTTTAGATGTAGAGGAATTTGTTGAGTGTGTTCAAGAAAATTTTCTGATTCAGTATGTGGATGTACCTACTAGAGAAGATGCTAAACTTGACCTACTCTTGGGAAATAAGGCAGGGCAGGTGATTGAGGTGTCAATGGGGGAGCACTTTGGGCCAGCGACCATAATTGTATTAGATTTAAAATAGTGATGGAAAAGGATAGACCAGATTGAAAAATTGAAGTTTAAATTGGAGAAAGGCTAATTTTGACAGTATTAAGCAAGAACTTTCAAAAGCAGATGTTGACAGGTAAAGGGAGGGCTGGAAAATGGGAAGCCTTCAGAAATGAGATAACAAGAATCCAGAGACAGTATATTCCTGTCAGGGTGAAAGAGAAGGCTGGTAACTATAAGGAATGCTGGATGACTAAAAAAATTGAGGGTTTGGTTAAGAAAAAGAAGGAAGCATATGTCATGTATAGACAGGATAGATCGAGTGAATCCTTAGAAGAGTATAAAGCAACTAGGGGTATACTTAAGAGGGAAATCAGGAGGGCAAAAAGGGGACATGAGATAGCTTTGGCAAATAGAATTAAGGAGAATCCAAAAGGATTTTATAAATACATTAAGGACAAAAGGGTAGCTAGGGAGAGAATAGGGCCCCTCAAAGATCAGCAAGGCGGCCTTTGTGTGGAGCTGCAGAAAATGGGGGAGAAACTAAATGAATATTTTGCATCAGTATTTACAGTGGAAAAGGATATGGAAGATATAGACTGTAGGGAAATAGATGGCGACATCTTGCAAAATGTCCATATTTCAGAGGAGGAAGTGCTGGATGTCTTGAAACGCATAAAGGTGGATAAATCCCCAGGACCTGATCAGGTGTACCCGAGAACTCTGTGGGAAGATAGAGAAGTGATTGCAGGGCCTCTTGCTGAGATATTTGTATCATCGATAGTCACAGGTGAGGTGCTGGAAGACTGGAGGTTGGCAAATATGGTGCCACTGTTTATGAAGGGTGGTTAGGACAAGCCAGGGAACTATAGACCAGTGAGCCTGACCTCAGTGGTGGGCAAGTTGTTGGAGGGAATCCTGAGGGGCAGGATGTACATGTATTTGGAAAGGCAAGGACTGATTAGTGATAGTCAACATGGCTTTGTGCATGGGAAATCATATCTCACAAATTTGAAGAAGTAACAAAGAGGATTGATGAGGGCAGAGCAGCAGACGTGATCTATATGGACTTCAGTAAGGCGTTCGACAAGGTTTCCCATGGGAGACTGATTAGCAAGGTTAGATCTCACTGACTACAGGGAGAATTGGCATTTGGATACAGAACTGGCTCAAAGGTAGAAGACAGAAGGTGGTGGTGGAGGGTTGTTTTTCAGACTGGAGGCCTGTGACCAGTGGAGAGCCACAAAGTTCGGTGCTGGGTGCTCTACTTTTTGTTATTTACATAAATGATTTGGATGCGAGCATAAGAGGTACAGTTAGTAAATTTGCAGATGACACCAAAATTGGAGGTGTAGTGGACAGGGAAGAGGGTTACCTCAGATTACAACAGGATCTTGACCAGATGGACCAATGGGCTGAGAAGTGGCAGATGGGAGTTTAATTCAGATAAAAGCGAGGTGCTGCATTTTGGGAAAGCAAATCTTAGCAGGACTTATACACTTAATGGTAAGGTCCTAGGGGGTGTTGCTGAACAAAGAGACCTTGGACTGCAGGTTAGAATAGATTAGATTAGATTCTCTACAGTGTGGAAACAGGCCCTTCGGGCCAACAAGTCCACACCGCCCTTCCGAAGAGAAACCCACCCAAACCCATTTCCCTCACCTACATTTACCCCTGACTAACGCACTTAACACTACAGGCAATTTAGCATGGCCAATTCACCTGGCCTGCACATCTTTGGACTGTGGAAGGAAACAGGAGCACCCGGAGGAAACCCACGCAGACACGGGGAGAATGTACAACCTCCACACGGACAGGTGGGAATCGAACCTTGGACCCTAGTGGTGTGAGGCAGCAGTGCTAACCACTGAGCTACTGTGGCGCTCTATAGCTCCTTGAAAGTGGAGTCGCAGGTAGATAGAATAGTGAAGAAGGCGTTTGGTATGCTTTCCTTTATTGGTCAGAGTATTGAGTACAGGAGTTGGGAGGTCATGCTGCGTCTGTACAGGACATTGGTTAGGCCACTGTTGGAATATTGCGTGCAATTCTGGTCTCCTTTCTATCGGAAAGATGTTGTGAAACTTGAAAGGCTTCAGAAAAAATTTACAAGGATGTTGCCAGGGTTGGCGGATTTGAGCTACAGGGAGAGGCTGAACAGGCTGGGGCTGTTTTCCCTGGAGCGTCGGAGGCTGAGGGGTGACCTTATAGAAGTTTATAAAATCATGAGGGGCATGGATAGGGTAAATAGACAAAGTCTTTTCCCTGAGATCGGGGAGTCCAGAACTAGAGGGCATAGGTTTAGGGTGAGAGGGGAAAGATATAAAAGAGACCTAAGGGGCAACATTTTCACGCAGAGAGTGGTACGTGTATGGAATGAGCTGCCAGAGGATGTGGTGGAGGCTGGTACAATTGCAACATTTAAGAGGCAACTGGATGGGTATATGAATAGGAAGGGTTTGGAGGGATATGAGCCGGGTGCTGGCAGGTGGGACTAGATTGCGTTGGGATATCTGGTCAGCATGGATGGGTTGGACCGAAGGGTCTGTTTCCACGCTGTACATCTCTATGACTCTAATAGTCCAGCTCAGTTCTAGCAAGAATCTTAAACAATTTCAACATCATCTCTCTGCTCTTGTACACTATGCCTTATTAATAAAGCTAAGAACACTATCTGCTTTATTAACTGCTTTCTCAACCTGTCCTGCCTCTGAATGTACATACGCAGCCAGGGCTGTCTGCCAGCGCACTCCTTTTAGAGTTTACTCTTTACAGTACAGTCTCAGCACGTTGTTTCTGCTGAAATGCAGCACCTCAGCTCACCACATTAAATGTAGTCTGCCACAAGGGAGCACCCACAGCATGGGGACAGAGTACCAATGATTAACAATCCTTTGGGAGAAGGAGGAATGATTTCACCCAATCATAAATATGAATTTTAATATGGATTTCAGCAAAGCCTTTCACAAGGCCCCACACAGGAGACTGAGCAGGAAGTCAATTGCACATGGGAATTTTTGAAGTGGATTCAAAACGGGCTGTTCTGGAGACAGAGAGGATGATGTCAGAGGCTGCTTTAGTGACTGGAAGCTCGGTACAGTGGTGTACCACAGGGGTCTGTGCTGGGTCCCCTCTTATCAGTCATTTATGTAAATGACATCGATAACTGTAGAGGGGTATGGATGGATGATACAAAGATTGATCAGGTTGCTAACAGTGAGACTGAGTGTCTTGTGCTACCAGAAGATATAAATAGAATGGTCAAATGGGCAGGTAAGTAGCAGACGGAATTCAATCCTGGAAAGTGTGGGTGATACACTTTGGAATGAGTAATTCAACAAGAAAGTATTTAATGAATACCACGACATGAGGAAGATCTGTGGAATAAAGGGACCTTGGGTGTTTGACCGTAGATCTCTGAAGGCAGAAGGCCATGTTAGTCGGGTGTTGAAAAAGGCACAAGGGACGCTCACCTTTATCAATCAAGATCATGACGGAGTTGTACAGAACTTTGGTGAAACCACAGTAGTTGGAGTACTGTGTGCAGTTCTGGTCACTGTACTACAGGAAGGACGTGATTGCACTGGAGGGGGTGCAGAGGAGATTCCCCAGGATGCTGCCTGGGATGGAAAATTGAAGTTATGAGGAAAGGTTGAATAGGCTTGTGTTGTTTTTGTTGGAGCAGAGAAGACTGAGGGGTGATCTGATTGAGTTTTACAAGGGGCATGGTCAGATTGGATAAGGAGCACTATTCCTCTTAGTTGAAGGGTCAGTTTTGAGGGGTCACAGGTTGAAAATGAGGGCCTGGAAGTTTAGGGGGGAATGTGAGGAAAATCTTTTTACCCAGAGGGTTGTCGCTGTCTGGAATGCACCACCTGGGAGGGTGGTAGAGGCAAGTTGCCTCACATCCTTTAAGAGCACTCGGCATGTCACAACATTCAAAGCTATGGGCCAAGTGCCGGTAAATGGGATTGGGTTAAAGGTCAGGTGTTTCTCACGTGTTAGCGTAGACTCAGGCGGCCAAAGGTTCTCTTCTGCTCTGATTGATTCTATGAAAAGACTGTCCCTTTTCCTGGATTTATGCCGTCCTCTCCATCTACTGTCAGTTCTCAATCCTATTTCTGTAGCTCCTCATTCTTCACTGTCAATTACTGACCTCTACCCATTATGTCCCATCCTTTCAATGTGTCTGGCATTTCTACTACACACCCCCTTACCTGCACTGCTCTAATGAAACATACCACAATTTTAACAAGTCTTTCTATTTCATAGGTGTTGAAAAGTCTTCCTTGGGTGCTTACTGATATTCTAGGAGTTTTTTGAGTTTCCAGAATTGAATAATTTATTTCCCACTGACAGCAAATCAGAGAGAGAGCCAAAAAACATATCAGCCATTTGATAAAGACTGTGAGTGACCAACTGCTGGGGTGAGGGGTCAGGACAGATGGCAGCCATGTGACTGAAACAGCCAATCAGCTTTGGAAACCTGAAATTAAATAAAGAAGTCAAAATGCTGAAAATGTGAAATAAAACCAAAACTTGCTGGAGACCCTCCGGAGGTCTGGCAGCATCTGTGGAGAGAGAAACAGAGTTAACGTTTAGAGTCCAGTAACCCTTCTTCAGAACTGTTGGTAGCTAGGAAACTCCAAACCATTCTCCCAGTTTCTTCATCTGATCTGCTATCTTCTGTGGGATGGGGCATTTCAGAAATATCCTCTTTTCCTCAACTGAGGATTCCTCATCCTTGTGGGAGACACAGCCCTTCACCATTTCCTTCACTCTACCCTCACCCCTTCTCTTCCCTCCCACAACATTGAATTCCTGATGAGGAGTGTATGCCCAAAACGTGAATTCTCCTGCTGCTCGGATGCTGCCTGACCTGCTGTGCTTTTCCAGCAACACACTTTGACTTCTCCACCCCACCCTGTTCCCTGGCCAACATCTCTGTCTCGGGTTTGCTGCAGTGTTCCAGTGAAGCTCAGCACAAGCTGGAAGAACAGCCCCTCATTCCCCCTCTGACACCCTGCTACCTCAGGACTCTATATTGAGGTCAGTAATTTTCGGGCCTGACCACCTTCACCCCTGTCCTTTACCCAGGCCCTGTCATACCATGGGCTGCCCACTCTCACCTACTCACTGTCCCCATTAGCAGCTTTACTTTCCTGCCTGGTTGATCACTTTCCCTCCCTTGGTCTGGTTAACTGTCATTTTCTCACCCTGGCCTATTGTTTACTCCTTTACTCCCATCCCCACCCCTTGTCTTCACCACATATGCCACCCTTTCTTAGCTACTCTCAGATCTGAAGAAGAGACACTAGGCTCAAATCGTTAACTCTGCTTTCTCTGCACAGATACTGCTAGACTTGTTGAGTTTTGCCAGCAATTTTGTTCTGCTGGAACCCTGACCCCGCCACTTGTATCCATCATCTATCCTGAAGCGCTCCCTGCTGGCTCTTCTGACGCATGACAACTCTCTCTCTCTCTGGTTCTGCAAAATCATTTGAAACAGAAAGATGTGTGGATTCTACTTTATATGAAACATTTAATTCACTTGTTCTTCACTCTATCATAATCCAATGGAGAGAGGGGAGAAGATTCTGGATGGAATTGTTAGAGCTGCTGGGAAGAATGAGAGTAGCATTACTGTCACCAGCTAAGATCAACACAGGAGATTACTCACACCCCAGGGTTGGCTGGTAACTGAGAGACTGGGCCTTCTGTAACAGTCAGATCATTGTGGAAATTAATCCCCGAACTATTCGAAGTTCTGACGGTCATCGGCCTGTGGACATGTTCTTCCTGAGAATGTAATTTCACCAGATTCCAGAAACACTCTACAGAAACAGAGCCTGTAACTTTCAGTAAAGCATTAAGCTGCTGCTGCTGCTGGTGAGAATACAGGCCGTGCTGTACCTACACTCAGGAGAAGGAGAGCAGGTGGTATTATCAACAACATAAGCAAATTTGCTGATGATAATAAGCTGGGTGGCAGGGTGAAATGTGTTGAGGCTGTTAGGAGATTACAGGGTGACCTGGACAAGTTAGGTGAGTGGTCAGATGCATGGCAGATGCAGTTTAATGTGGATAAATGTATGGTTATCCACTTTGGTGGCAAGAACAGGAAGGCAGATTACTACCTCAATGGAATCAATTTAGGTAAAGGGACAGTACAGAGAGATCTGGGTGTTCTTGTACACCAGTCAATGAAGGTAAGCATGCAGGTACAGCAGGAGTGAAGAAGGCTAATAGCATGCTGGCCTTCATAACAAGAGGGATTAGGTTTAGAAGCAAAGAGGCTCTTCTGCAGCTGTACAGGGCCCTGGTGAGACCACACCTGGAGTATTGTGTGCAGTTCTGGTCTCCAAATTTGAGGAAAGACATTCTGGCTATTGAGGGAGTGTAGTGTAGGTTCACGAGGTCAATTCCTGGAATGGCGGGATTACTTTACACTGAAAGACTGGAGCGACTGGGACTGTATACCCTTGAGTGTAGAAGACTGAGAGGGGATCTGATTCAGACATATAAGATTATGAAAGGATTGGACACTCTGGAGGCAGGAAATATGTTTCTGCTGATGGGTGAGTGCCGAACCAGAGGTCACAGCTTAAAAATACGGGGTAGACCATTTAGGACAGAGATGAGGAGAAATTTCTTCACCCAGAGAGTGGTGGCTGTGTGGAATGCTCTGCCCCAGAGGGCAGTGGAGGCCCAGTCTCTGGATTCATTTAAGAAAGAGTTGGATAGAGCTCTCAAGGATCGTGGAATCAAGGGTTATGGAGATAAGGCAGGAACAGGATACTGATTAAAGATGATCAGCCATGATCATATTGAATGGTGGTACAGGCTCGAAGGGCAGAATGGCCTACTCCTGCACCTATTGTCTGTTGTCTCATTGAAACAAATGGAATTCTTTGAGACTTTGACAGGGGCGAACCTGAGAGGATGTTGCCCCTGACTAGAGAGTCTAGGACTGCTAGGTGGTGGTAAAGGGACAGGGAATTTGGACGATAATGAGAAATGTCTTCATCCAGTGGAATTTCAGAGGGGCAGAAGAGGGTCAGTCACTGAGTATGTTTGAGGGAGTGAGAGATAGAGAGAGACAGACAGACAGAGTGAGAGAGAGAGAGAGAGAGAGATGGACAGTGAGCAGAGGAGATGAATACTCAGTTACTTGGAATGGTGTGGAAGCTGGAGTTGAGGAGGTACAGATCTTAGTGAATGATTGAAAAGATTCAAAGGGCAATCTCCTCCTGCCATTTCTTCTGTTGAAAGTTCCAACAAAAGGCAGAATATTAGACTGGCTGACAAGTGTCAAAACTAGCACAGACTGACAGATGAAACTGGTGAATCAAGGCAATGACTGGCCGTACAGTTAGCTGAATACAGCAACAAGTTGTACAGTTTAAAGAGTACAGCGATAGACCGATGAATACAGATGTCTGTACAGTTTGAAGAATTGAACCCATGCTGTTGGCATCACTCTGCATTCACCAACCATCTGTCCAGCCAACTGAGCTATCCAACCACCCCACCCAAAGCTAATGCAAAGTTGCAACAGTTCTACCAGACCACAGGTAGAGAGAGAGAGAGAGAGATGACTGGTGATGGTTTAACCTGAGGGTCACCATGCCTCAGGCAACAGGAGAGGTTGAGAAGGAGAGTCCTTCACGGAAACCTCATCCGGTGCAGGAATTGAACCCACGCTGTTGGTGTCACTCTGTATCGTAAACCAGCCACAGGCCAACACAGTCAGACTGTCACAGCGACAGGCCAACACAGTCAGACTGTCACAGCGACAGACCAACACAGTCTGACCGTCACAGCCACAGGTCAACAGAGTCTGACCGTCACAGCCACAGGCCAACACAGTCTGACTGTCACAGCCACAGACCAACACAGTCTGACCGTCACAGTGACAGGCCACACAGTCTGACCGTCACAGCCACAGGTCAACAGAGTCTGACCGTCACAGTGACAGGCCAACACAATCTGACCGTCACAGCCAGAGGCCAACACAGTCTGATCGTCACGGCAACAGGCCAACACAGTCTGTCACAGCCACAGGCCAACACAGTCTGACCGTCACGGCGACAGGCCAACACAGTCTGACCGTCACAGCCACAGGCCAACACAGTCTGACCGTCACAGTGACAGGCCAACACAGTCTGACCGTCACAGCCACAGGCCAACACAATCTGACCGTCACAGCCACAGGCCAACACAGTCTGACCGTCACAGCCACAGGCCAACACAGTCTGACCATCACAGCCAGAGGCCAACACAGTCTGACCGTCACAGCCACAGGCCGCACAGTCTGACCGTCACAGCCAGAGGCCAACACAGTCTGACCGTCACAGCCACAGGCCAACACAGTCTGACCGTCACAGCCACAGGCCAACACAGTCTGACCGTCACAGCAAGGCTGTCTCTCATATGAATATTTATTCAGTACTGCAGTTGCTTCCTGTGAATTGGTGAGAGATCCTGCATTAGAAACCTTGGAGAGTACAGTTCCAGCTGGAATCAGAGCCAGTGTTTGAGGAAAGGATACTGGTGATCAAATGTGTACCACAGCTGGAACATCCAGGCACTTTCAGCTTTCGTGTTCCTTCTCTCCCCGTCTGGACCATCCTAAGGAATTGGAAAATGGAAAGAGGTCGAATCCTCAGTAATGCATTCAGATTCCCAAAAAAACCCTCCCAACTCCCACATCCTTCCAAAACTAACCAATCAGACCAACAGTATTTCCTTGTATTATCACTGGATTACCTGATTAAACTCGAGACCACTTGGTGAGTTCGAGCAAGGTTTTTTGCTGAGACTGAGTCAGTTAGCATCAGAAACTGACTGACTTGGAAAAACTCTGATATCTTTGCAGCCAAGATTCCCAGGGCAGTGTATAAAGAATAATGTGTGGGATTTATCGAGCTGTCACAGATTCAATCAGCTCAGTGGCCTCTCTCATTGCTTGAGGTTCTCTGATGCTAATTACGTTTCTGTTTCACACGGAAAATGACAGATTTCAGTGAAAAACTAACTGGTGGAGATCAGCTCGAAGTCCGTGAGGAAGTATCCAGGTAAACGCCAGTGTTTTCCTAACAGCCTCACCTGCTGTAAATGGTCAATATTTGCAGATTGCTCTTGTTCAGGATTGACACCCACCCTGAAAGACAAGATTCAAAACAGATTCACTTCAATACTTGGAACTACTGACATTTTTGACACTAAAGTGGATACCCTGCAGCTGGAGATTTACATCAAACTTTCAGTCTTGCTCACAAAACCGCAACTGCACCTTTAATATCTCACCCATTCACCCAGACTCTCCCCATGTTATACACTTGAGGTTTAAACAAATTCCAAGTCTACAAGCTTTATTCAGTTAACCATATTCTATAAAACTCACCTCACATTGATTCCCAGCTCCACACATTTACACCTGATTATCTCTGCATTTATAAAGCTATCACTGGTTCCCTTATTTAATTAGGGATTCCTTCAAACCTGATTAGATAAAAATAAATTCCCATTTCCCTTTGTAAATAAATAATATTTATATGCAATAATAACAAACAATGTAGAAAATTATGACATTATTTTACTCTTTGTACATTAAATGTCTAAGTATCCTTTTGCAGTAAGTCAACAGTTTCTAAGAAGTTTCCCACTTTCCCATAATTACTGCTTCACTCGAGGAGGAAGTCTCTGCTGGAAAGGTGTGTTTTACTGCATTTCGGATTCCCTTTCACTTGCCAATACAAAGAGTAAATTTACTTCCTTTTTCCATAAGAAGAATTATAAATACAGTAACTTGGTTGATTTTCCACACCCAGTTTCATCTGTGCTATCTTCATCAATGGCTTCCTTAATAAGCTATTTTACTGGGTACTGTATCTGTGCTATCAAAAGGACTGATTCCAGTTATTTTCTGCAGGATGACCACCCTCTTCAAAGATTTGAATATGATGCCATCCTCAAATGGTAAACTGGTGGAACTCTCAACTGAGAATCATAGACTTTTACAGCAGCCTGAGGCCATTCAACCCATTATGTTGGTACCAGCTCCCAAAAGAGCTACCCAGCTAATCCCACTCTCCAGCCCTTTCTCCATACTCCTCTATACAATCACTTTCAAATTGATTGTCACATGTACTGAAGTCCAGTGAAAAGCTTTGTTTACGAGCAGTACAGGTAGATCATAGTAAGCAAGGATGCACAGATCAAAGAGACTTAGACAGAGGCATACAGATTAAATTGCACAGGGTGTGCATTAGGCAAGATCAGTGTTAGCAAGGTTAGCATTATCTGAGGCTACAGAGTCCATTCATCAGTCTAACAACGGCCGGAAAGAACCTGCTGGTGCCTGTGTTCAAACGTCTGTACCTTCTGCCTGCTGGAAGAGGTTGTAGGAGATTATTACCAGGGTGCCATTGGTCTTTGATGATGTTGGCAGCCTTTCCATTGGCAGCGAACCGTGTAAATGGAGTCCATGGATGGAAGGTTGGCTCTCGTGACGGTCTGGGCTGGACACACCATCTTCTGTAGTTTCCTATGGTCCTGGGCAGAGCAGCTGCCGTACCAGGCCGTTATATACTTGGACAGTATTCTTCCAATGGTACATCTGTAGAAGTTGATGAGGGTTCTAATGGACATGCCAAATATATCCAGCTCTCTTTTCAAATGTCTTATGTAATTCACCTCTGCCACTCTCCCAGACACTACATCTCAAATCCTAACAACTCTCTCTGTAAAGAAGTTTCTCCTCATCTCACTCTCAGCTCTCTTGCTAACAATCTTGAAATGGTGACCCCTAGTAACTGACATACTAACCAACAGAAATAGAATATCCTTCTTTCCCCTGTCAAAATTGTTTATAATTTTAAACACCCCAATAAGATCATCTCTTCCTCTTCTCTGCTCCAAATAACTTTCTTAACTTTGCCCTAATCCTTATTATTCAGAGTTCAGATAGCAGTGTCAGCTAATCTATGACACACACTGTAGATTGTATTCACTGTCTAATTGCATAATTGAAAGATTCTGTCATCAACACATTCATCAGCGTCTATACCACTTGTGACAATACAATGTCCTTATTGTGCATACCTCCATTTTCTTCTCCTGAATCCTCTATTTCATGTTTAGTTTTGAATATGCTATGTTCATACTGTAATAATACTTTAAATCACATCTGAAACATTGAGTCACTACATCGTGGAGCCTGAGAATGTAGGTAGGATTCTAAATGAACATTGTGTGTTGGTGTTCACTAGTGAGAGGGAGGAATCTAGAAATCAGGGAGAGGGCCTGTGATACACTTAAACAAATTACCATCGACAGGCAGGAGGTCCTGAGTGGTCTGGTAGGCTTAAAAGTAGATAAACCTCGAGGCTGGATGAAATGTATCCCAGGCTGTTGAATGAGACAGGAGTGGGAAATACTAGGGGCACTTGCAAAAATCTTCAATTCTTAACTGGCCTCTGGGGAGGTACTAGAGGACAGGCAATATGGTACTGTTACTCAAGAAGGGAGCAAGGGATAGAACATAGAAAAATACAGCGCAGTACAGGCCCTTCGGCCCTCGATGTTGCGCCGATCCAAGCCCACCTAACCTACACTAGCCCATTTTCCTCCATATGCCTATCCAATGCCCGTTTAAATGCCCATAAAGAGGGAGAGTCCACCACTGTTACTGGCAGGGCATTCCATGAATTCACGACTCGCTGAATAAAGAATCTACCCCTAACATCTGTCCTATACCTACCACCCCTTAATTTAAAGCTATGCCCCCTCGTAATATCTGACTCCATACGTGGAAAAAGGTTCTCATGGTCAACCCTATCTAAACCCCTAATCATCTTGTACACCTCTATCAAGTCACCCCTAAACCTTCTTTTCTCCAATGAAAACAGCCCCAAGTGCCTCAGCCTTTCCTCATACGATCTTCCTACCATACCAGGCAACATCCTGATAAACCTCCTCTGCACCCGTTCCAGTGCCTCCACATCCTTCCTATAGTATGGCGACCAAAACTGCACACAATACTCCAGATGCGGCCGCACCAGAGTCTTATACAACTGCAACATGACCTCAGGACTCCGGAACTCAATTCCTCTACCAATAAAAGCCAGTACGCCATATGCCTTCTTCACAGCACTATTTACCTGGGTGGCAACTTTCAGAGATCTGTGTACATGGACACCAAGATCCCTCTGCTCATCTACACTACCAAGTAGCCTACCATTAGCCCAGTACCCCATCTTCTTGTTACTCTTACCAAAGTGAATCACTTCACACTTACCTATATTGAACTCCATTTGCCACCTTTCTGCCCAGCTCTGCAGCTTATCTATATCTTGCTGTAACCTGACACATCCTTCCTCACGGTCAACAACTCCACTAACTTTTAAATCATCCGCAAACTTGCTCACCCAACCTTCTAGCCCCTCCTCCAGGTCATTTATAAAAATGACAAACAGCAATGGTCCCAAAACAGATCCTTGCGGAACTCCGCTAGTAACTGCACTCCAAGATGAACCTTTACCATCAACTACTACCCTTGGTCTCCTTCCAGCCAGCCAATTCCTAACCCTCAATGCCATACCTCCGTATTTTTTGCAGTAGCCTACCATGGGGAACCTTATCAAATGCCTTACTAAAATCCATATACACCACATCTACCGCTTTACCCTCGTCCACCTCCTTAGTCACCTTCTCAAAGAATTCAATAAGGTTTGTGAGGCACGACCTGCCCTTCACAAAACCATGCTGACTATCCTTGATCACATTATTCCTATCCAGATGTTCATAAATCCTATCCCTTACAATTCTCTCTAAGACTTTGCCCACAACAGAAGTGAGACTCACCGGATAATCCAGGAAACTACAAAGCAATCAGTCTAACCTCTGTGGGGGGGGGAACAGTTGGAAACAATTCTAAGCGACAGAGTTACTCTGCATTTGGAGAGGCAGGGATTAATCAGGAACAGTCAGAATGGTTTCGTTAAGGGAAGGCTGTGTCTGATCGAGTTGATTGAATTTTCCGATGAGGTGATCAGGTCTGTGGGTGGGGGTAATGCTATTGATGTAGTCTACTGGATTTCAGCAAGGCTTTTGGTAAGGTCCCGTTTGGGAGTCAGGTAGCAAAGGGAAGAGCCTGTGGGATCCTTGGGAATTTGACTCCAGAATTGGGTGGAGTGGCAGGAGGCAGAGAGTGATGATTGAGGGGTGTTTTTCCAACTTGAAATCTGTGACAAGTGGGTTCCTGCAGGAGGCAGTGTTGGGGCCCTTGCTGTTTGGCCCTATCTCCTTTTATTCTTTTTTTGAAAACACCCAGGTGGTCCAGTGACAAGCAGTGCCCTTCACATCAAAGGGCAATGCTGTGTGATCAAACAGTGAAGGGGAGGGCAGGGACTAAATCAAAATAGAGTTGGAGGGGGAAATGATGCACTCCACTCCCTGTGGCGCCCACCTCTCCCTGAACAACTCCAGGGTGTTGGTGGACACCGCGTGCTCCTTCTCCAAGGACACCCGGGCTCTAACGTAACCGCGGAAGAGGGGCAGGCAGTCGGCCCTAACGACCCCCTCCACGGCCCGCTGCCTGGACCTGCCTATCTCCTTTGAATCTGAGCAGACCACTCAGAAGATACTGCTTGTCGATGCTAATCTCTTTAACTGTGTCACAGACCCGCTCCCCGCCACTCGGCCAGTTATCAATAATTTAGACTTGAATGTCGGAGGGTTATCAGTCAGTTCACAGACAATGTAAAAATTCAGTTGGATGGTAAATAGGAGGAGAGCCTTAGTTTCCAGGAGGATAGCGATAGGCTGGACAAATGTGCTGACCACTGGGAAATGAAACTCCATCCAGCTCACTGCGAGGTGATGCACGTGGGCAGGACCAACAAGGCACAGGAACACCTGATCAACGGTAGGACCCTGGGAAGCACCAAGGATCAGAGGGACCTTGGGGTGTTCGTACACTGCTCCCTTAAGGTGGGCAAAGTGGTTAAGAAGGCATATGGGATACTTCTTTTAACTAACCAAGGCATAGTGTTGAAGAGCAGGGAGGTCATGCTGAAACTGAATGAGATGTTGGTTCGGTCACAGCTGAGTATTGTGTGCAGTTCTGGTATCCCCATTGTAGGAGGGATATGACATCAGTAGAGAGGATGCAGAGGAGATTTACCAGGATGTTCCTAGGCTGGACAGTGATGAAGAGAGATTGGACAGACTGGGGTTGGAGCAGAGGAAATTGAGAGGGACATGATTGAGATGTACAAAATGATGAGGAGCACAGATGGGTAGACAGGAAGGAACATATCACCAAGGTGGAGGGATCAATGACCAGTGGGCACAGTTTTAAGGTGAGGGTCCTGATGAACTTGCCAAATTTCTTGAGCTGCCTGAGGAAGAAGAGGCGTTGTTGTGCCTTGACTGTCACACCTACGTGGGTGATCCAGGCCAGATTGTCAGTTATTGCCACTTCGCGGAAGTAGATGCTCTCAATCCTGTCAACCTCCACCCCATCGATGTAGATGGAGCGAGTCCTTTCTGTCAATGATCAGTTCTTTAGTTTTGACTACATTAAGGGAGAGGCAGTTCTCATTGTACCATGTCACTGAGCCTTATACCTCCGTCCTGTATTCTGGAGCAACGTTGTTTGATATCTGTCCTAACATGGTGGTTGGTCAGCAAACTTATAGATGGCATTCGTTCAGAATTTGGCAACATAGCCGTGGGTGTACAGGGAGTACAGTAGGGGACTGAGGGACACAGCCATGTGTGTACAGGGAGTACGGTAGGGGGCTGAGGGACACAGCCGTGGGTGTACGGAGTGTACAGTAGGGGACTGAGGGACACAGCCGTATGTGTACAGGAGTACAGTAGGGGCTGAGGGATACAGCCGTGGGTGTACGGGGAGTACAGTAGGAGCTGAGGCACACAGCAGTGGGTGTACAGGGAGTACAGTAGGGGGCTGAGCGCACAGCCGTGTGTGTACGGGGAGTAAAGTAGGGGACTAAGGGACACAGTCGTGGGTGTACAGGGAGTACAGTAGGGGGCTGAGGGACACAGCCGTGGGTGTACGGGGTGTACAGTAGGGGCTGAGGGACACAGCCGTGGGTGTACAGGGAGTACAGTAGGGGACTGAGTGACACAGCCGTGGGTGTACGGGGAGTACAGTCGGGGGCTGAGGGACACAGCCGTGGGTGTACAGGGAGTACAGTAGGGGGCTGAGGGACACAGCCGTGGGTGTACGGGGAGTACAGTAGGGGGCTGAGGGACACAGCCGTGGGTGTACGGGGAGTACAGTCAGGGGTTGAGGGCACGGCCATGAGTGTACAGGGCTTTAATATCCCAAACAATAACACAAATTGCTGGAAAAGCTTAGTAGGTCTGGCAGCACTTGTGAAGAGAAAATCAGAGTTAACGTTTTGGTTCTGGTGACCTCAGTCGAAGCCAATTCTGTCATTCCACCTTATCAAACAGCTGTATAATGTGGATTACATGACAGACAATCCCACATTCTCACTATTGTCTTCAAATTAGCTTGCATTTCTCTAGCATGCGGTCATTGTGGTGATGTAAACAACGTAGCAGCTAATTCATCCACTGCAATCTGACAACGACTAGATAGTTTGATGTTATTTCAGGATAAACTCTGGCAGCAACATGGGTCAAATCACCCTTTCCCCACGTCCAGAATCACAAAGAGCATTTTAGAACCTCCTGAGGAGATGACTCCTTGGTTCAACACCAACAGTGTGGCACTCCCCCAGCACTGACTCTCCGACAGTGTGGCGCTCCCTCAGCACTGACCCTCAGACAGTGCGGCACTCCCCCAGCACTGACCCTCCGACAGTGTGGCGCTCCCTCAGCACTGACCCTCTGACAGTGCGGCGCTCCCTCAGCACTGACCCTCCGACAGTGCGGCGCTCCCTCAGCACTGACCCTCCGACAGTGCGGCGCTCCCTCAGCACTGACCCTCCGACAGTGCGGCGCTCCCTCAGCACTGACCCTCTGACAGTGCCCACTCCCTCAGCACTGACCCTCTGACAGTGCCCACTCCCTCAGCACTGACCCTCTGACATGGCCCACTCCCTCAGCACTGACCCTCCGACAGTGCGGCGCTCCCTCAGCACTGACCCTCCGACTGTGCCCACTCCCTCAGCACTGACCCTCTGACAGTGCGGCGCTCCCTCAGCACTGACCCTCCGACAGTGCGGCACTCCCTCAGCACTGACCCTCCGACAGTGCGGCACTCCCTCAGCACTGACCCTCCGACAGTGCGGCACTCCCTCAGCACTGACCCTCCGACAGTGCGGCACTCCCTCAGCACTGACCCTCCGACAGTGCGGCACTCCCTCAGCACTGACCCTCCGACAGTGCTGCGCTCCCTCAGCACTGACCCTCTGACAGTGCCCACTCCCTCAGCACTGACCCTCTGACAGTGCCCACTCCCTCAGCACTGACCCTCTGACATGGCCCACTCCCTCAGCACTGACCCTCCGACAGTGCGGCGCTCCCTCAGCACTGACCCTCCGACTGTGCCCACTCCCTCAGCACTGACCCTCCGACAGTGCGGCGCTCCCTCAGCACTGACCCTCCGACAGTGCGGCGCTCCCTCAGCACTGACCCTCCGACAGTGCGGCGCTCCCTCAGCACTGACCCTCCGACAGTGCGGCGCTCCCTCAGCACTGACCCTCCGACAGTGCGGCGCTCCCTCAGCACTGACCCTCCGACAGTGCGGCGCTCCCTCAGCACTGACCCTCCGACAGTGCGGCGCTCCCTCAGCACTGACCCTCCGACAGTGCGGCGCTCCCTCAGCACTGACCCTCCGACAGTGCGGCGCTCCCTCAGCACTGACCCTCCGACAGTGCGGCGCTCCCTCAGCACTGACCCTCCGACAGTGCGGCACTCCCTCAGCACTGACCCTCCGACAGTGCGGCACTCCCTCAGCACTGACCCTCCGACAGTGCGGCACTCCCTCAGCACTGACCCTCCGACAGTGCGGCACTCCCTCAGCACTGACCCTCCGACAGTGCGGCACTCCCTCAGCACTGACCCTCCGACAGTGCGGCACTCCCTCGGCACTGACCCTCTGACAGTGCGGCACTGACCCTCCGACAGTGCGGCGCTCCCTCGGCACTGACCCTCCGACAGTGCGGCGCTCCCTCAGCACTGACCCTCCGACAGTGCGGCGCTCCCTCAGCACTGACCCTCCGACAGTGCGGCGCTCCCTCAGGATCTGTCATTATTATACATCCTAGTATCAGTAAATATCAAATTAAACATAATCCATGCCAAGGAGCTCTAGGCAATTTGCTCGTTCCGGAATGTTTGAACAACAGTGAGAGATGTTTGTGGTTCTGAATCCTGTCATTGCTCCTGACACTTTAATGAAGGTAGGAAATGGGTTTGTACATTTGGACTATTTCACCATGACATGCTGAACCCTGTCTCTCAATGTAGCAGGGATTGTGAGATAACCTTGTGAAGCAGAATCTGTCATGCAGTGGTAATTGGGAACTGCACATTGATTAAATGATCACAGTTAAAAATCACACAACACTAGCTTTAGCTTGTACTTCTAAATAAACCTGTTGAACTATAACCAGGTATTGTGAGATTTCTAACTTTGTCCACCCCAATTCAACACCGGCTCCTCCACATCATAAATGATCAGTGATAGCAGTAAATATCCTTCCCTGACATCTGTTGTCAGTCAGTGGGAGAGTTCGAACGTTTACCTTGCACTACGTCATGTACCACCTCCCACCCCCACTCTGGAGGCAGTGCCCACAGTTGCTGAGCTGCCGAATCGTTTACTGAAATTGGAGATCTCACCTGATTTGAAGCCAAGATAACATTGGCGTTGTTCCTCCACCGAAGACCCAGACAGTGAAGAAGACAATGAGAAGGGTGGTAGTGAACATCATTTGACGTGCATAGGTTGCAGTGTCTCGAATGGCCAGCGCAAATGCCATTGCCCCCCTCAAACCTGGAAGACAAGGTCATTCACATCTTACAGCCTGACTGCATCCAAACACACAACATGCTGCCTGTTGTGACAACAACAGCCGACATTTAACACCATCTTTCATGGAGTGAAATATTTCAAGCTACTTCTCAGGAGCAATCATCAAATGCAATCGGTCTTTGAGCCACATGAGGAGACATTAGGACAGGTGACCAAGCCCTTTGTAAAAGAGGGAGTGTTTAATACACTGGGGCCACCACCAAGCCCATACTGGAGAGGTGAGAGGAGCAGAGAGGATTTGTGAGGAAATTCCCGGTTGAAGGCCAAGGTAATTGAAGGAATGGCTCTTAATGGTGGAGCAATAGGAACTGGAAATATTCAAAAGGCCTGAATGACAGTACAGAAGGCGGCCACTCCACCACCAAGGAAGAGCTACTCAGCTAGTCTGACTCTGGCCCGGTTGCCACAATTCTCCAGATTGAAAGCTAGAACACAGAACAGTACAGCACATGAACAGGCCCTTCAGCCCACTATGACAGTGCTGACCACAATACCATTCTAAACTAATCCCATCTGCCTGCACATGGACTATATCCCTCGATTCGCTGTCTGTTTATGCGTCCGTCTGAATGCCTGGTAAACGTTGCTGTCATATCTGGTTCTATCACCTCCCCAGGCAGTGCATTCCAGGCACTTACTACTCTCTCAGTAAAACACTTTCCCCGCATATCTGCTTTAAACTTTCCTCCGCTTAAACCTATGTTCCCATTTATACAATAAAAGATTCTGACTATCCACCTTATCAATGCAATTCATGAATTCTTACACTTCTACCGAGTTTTGAGAAGATTTGTAGCTCAGGTTGAGGTTCTGGATGTAGGTTTGCTCGCTGAGCTGGAAGGTTTCTTTTCAGATGTTTCGTCACCATACTAGGTAACATCTTCAGTGAGCCTCTGAATGAAGCATTGGTGGTGCAGCCTGCTTTCTATTTACATATTTGAGTTCCCTTGGGTTGATGATGTCATTTCCTGTGGTGACGTCATTTTCTGTTCTTTTCTTTAGGGTGTGGTAGATGTAATCCATGTCAACGTGTTTGTTGACAGAGTTTCGGTTAGAATGCCATGTGTGTCTGTTTGGCTTGTCCTTGGACGGATGTGTTGTCCCAGTTGAAATGGTGTCCTTCCTCACCCCCTAAGAAAAAGAACAGGAAATGACATCACCATATGAAATGATGTCATAACAGGAAATGACATCACCAAGCCAAGGAAACTCAAACATAAATAGAAAGTGGGTTACACCACAGTGCTTCTTCTGGAGGCTCACTGAAGATGTTACCTTGTATGGTGACGAAATGTCTGAAAATGAACCTTCCAACTCAGCGAGCAAACCTACATCCTTCATACACTTCTATCAGGTCAGCCTCAGACTCTAACTCATTCCTGAAACTTGAGGGCGTGGGATTATAGGAGATTGCAGAGATAGGGAGGGGGAAAGACCAGAAACGGATTTTAAAAGTAGGATGAGAATTTTAATTTAGAACATAGAACATTACAGCACAGTACAGGCCCTTCAGCCCTCGATGTTGCGCCACCCTGTCGTACAAATCTGAAGCCCATCCCACCTACACTATTCCATGTACGTCCATGTGCCTGTCCAATGACAACTTAAATGCACTTGAAACTGGTGAATCTGCTACCAGTGCAGGCAAAGTATTCCATACCCTTACTACTCTCTGAGTAAAGAAACTACCTCTGACATCTGTCTTATACCTATCTCCTCTCGCTTTAAAGTCATGTCCCCTTGTGTTTGCCATCCCCATACTTGGAAAAATGCTCTCCATGTCCACCCTATCTAACCCTCTGATTATCTTGTATGTCTCTATTAAGTCGCCTCTCAACCTTCTTCTCTCTAATGAGAACAGCCTCATGTCCCTCAGCCTTTCTTCGTAACACATTCCCTCCATACCAGGCAACATCCTAGTAAATCTCTTCTGCACCCTTTCCAAAGCTTTCACATCCTTCTTAGAATGCGGTGACCAGAACTGTACACAACACTCCAAGTGTGGCCATATGAGAGCTTTGTACAGCTGCAGCATAACCTCCTGGTTCCGGAACTCAATCCCTCTATTAATAAAAGCTAAAACACTGTATGCCTTCTTAACAACCCTGTCAATCTGGGTGGCAACTTTCAGGGATCTGTATACATGGACACCGAGATCTCTCTGCTCATCTGCACTCCCAAGAATTTTACCATTAGCCCAGTACTTTGCATTCTGATTACTCCGTCCAAAATGTGTCACCTCACACTTGTCAACATTAAGCTCCATTTGCCACCTCTCAGCCCAGCTCTATCTAAGTCTCTTTGCAACCTACTACATCCTTTGTTACTATCCACAACTCCACCGACCTTAGTGTCATCTGCAAATTTACCAACCCACTGTTCTAAGGCCTCATCCAGGTCATTTATAAAAATTACGAACAGCAGTGGACCCAGCACTGATCCTTGCGGTACGCCTCTAGTAACTGGACACCAAGATGAACATGTTCCATCAACTACAACCCTCTTTCAGCAAGCCAATGACTGATCCAAACTGCTACAATCCCATTCCTCCGCATTTTTATAATAGCCTACAGTGGGGAACCTTATCGAATGCCTTGCTGAAATCCAGATACACCACATCAACCGGTTTACTCTCATCTACCCGTTTGGTCACTTTGTCAAAAAACTCAATAAGATTCGTTAGGCACGACCTACCCTTCACAAAACCGTGCTGACTGTCCCTGGTCAGATTATTCTTTTCTAGATGGTTATAAATCCTATCTCTTATAACCTTTTCCAACCCTTTACCAACATCTGAAGTGAGACTCACTGGTCTGTAATTACCAGGGTTGTCTCTACTATCCTTTTTGAACAAGGGAACCACATTTGCTACTCTCCAGTCCTCAGGCACTGTTCATGTAAACAATGATGATTTGAAGATCAATGCCAAAGGCTCGGCAATCTCTTCCCTTGCTTCCCAGAGGATCCTAGGATAGATCCCATCTGGCCCAGGGGACTTGTCTATTTTCACACTCTGCAGGATTCCTAATACCTCTTCCTTGTGAATCTCAATCTCTTCTAGTCTAAATGCAAGTATCTCTGTATCTTGCTCGCTAACATTTTCATTTTCTACAGCGAACACTGTCGAAAAATATTTATTTAGTGCTTCCCCTATCTCCTCTGACTCCACACACAACTTCCCACTATTATCCTTGATTGGCCCTCATTTAACTCTCGTCATTTTTTTATTCCTGACATACCAATGGAAAGCCTTATGGTTAACCCTGATCCTATCCACCAACAACTTCTCATGTCCCCTCCTGAGTTCTCTTTATAGGTCTTTCCTGACTTCCTTGTAACCCTCAACACCCTCACATATTGTCCTAACATGAGCCGCCTTCTTCTTCTTGACCAGGGATTCCCCTTCCTTAGTAAACCACGGCTCACGTGTTCTATATCTTCCTCCCTGCCTGACAGGTACATCCTTATGTAGGGCATACAGGAGCTTTTCCTTGAATAAGCTCCACATTTTTAATGTGCTCATCCCCTGCAGTTTCCTTCCCCATTCTGCGCTTCCTAAATCTTTTCTAATTGCATCGTAATTTCCCTTCCCCCAGCTGTAACTCTTGCTTAGTGAAGTACACCTATCCCTTTCCATCACTAAATTAAACCTGAGAGAATTGTGATCGCTGTCTCCAAAGTGCTCACCTACTTCCAAATCTAACACCTGGCCAGGCTCGTTACCCAGTACTAAATCTAAAGTGGTTTCACCCCTTGTAGGCCTGTCTACATACTGTGTCAGGAAGCCCTCCTGCACACACTGGACAAAAACTGACCCATCTATAGTACTTGTACTGTAGTGATCCCAGTCATTAAGACCTTACTGGACCAAGAGTCAAGTCTTCATCAGTGAACACATGGGGATGAGTGAACAAATATGAAGAGTTTGTGAGATTCTATCTTAAACTAGCTCTGATGTTAAGGTGCTAGTGTTGGACTGGGGTGGGCAAAGATAAAATCACACAACACCCGGATATAGTCGAACAAGTTCATTTGGAAGCACTAGCTTTCGGAGCGCTACTCCCTTGTCAGATAGCTGGTGGAACAGGATCATAGGGCATAGAATGTATAGTAAAAGATCAGCGTCAAACAACTGATGCGATGTATCTAAATTACTGTTAAGTCTTTAATCACTTTGAATGGGGTTGCAGGTTTCAATTCATTAATAGGTAAATTCCAGAACTTCTTTCAAGTCATATTCCCGAGATAACTTAGTCTTTATTAAAAAAAAGGTGACATTTCAGCTCAGACACTGCATTAAATGTATGAGGTTAGAGTCTGTCTGTATCCCACCTCGAGTCTGACTGGTTCTATTTCCAAAGTAGGAATTTATAAAATGTCACAAGGACTGACTGTCTACAGGTTGTGTGCTTTTTGAACAAAATGGAACGTGTCTGCAAATACAATCACATCCCATAGACTTATATATGTATGTGCACATGCATGTGAGGCAGTGGGGGAGCAAGAGAGAGAGAGAGAGAGAGAGAGAGAGAGAGAGAGAGAGAGAGAGATAGAGATCACCCGTTGTGTCACATGAACCCAAGATCCCAGTTGAGGCCATCCCCATGGGGTGCTGAACTTGGCTATCAGACTATCCTGAAGTCCGCCTTGGAGGATGGTCCGAGGCTGAATGCCCCGGACTGCTGAGGTCTTCCCCGACTGGGAGGGAACACCCTTGTCGTTGTTGTGGTTCTGTTCGCCGAGCTGGAAATTTGTGTTGCAAACGTTTCATCCCCTGTCTAGGAGGCTCCCAAGCACTGAGGATGTCACCTAGACAGGGAACGAAACGTTTGCAACACAAATCCCCAGCTCAGCGAACAGAACCACAACAACGAGCACCCGAGCTACAAATCTTCTCCCAAACTTTGAACCCTTGTCATAGTGTCTGCTTGGTCTTGCCAACGTACCATACCTCGGGCCATCCTTGCCTGCAGTGTATGAGATAGACAATGTTGGCCGAATCACATGAATACCTGCCACGTACATGGTGGGAGGTGTCCACATGTGTAATGGAGGTATCTGTGTCGACACTCTGACACGTCTTGCAGTGATTGCCACAACAGGGTTGTATGGTGTAATGATCAGTGTTGTCCTGAAGGCTGGACAGTTTGCTGTGAACAATAGTCTATTTAAAGTTTGGCAGTTATTTAATGGAGAGAAGTGGAGGCATGGGGAAGGTCTTGGCAAGGTGCTCATCCTCATTGATAACGTGTTGCAGACTGCGAAGAACATGATGTAGTTTCTATGCTCCCAGGAAATACTGGACAACGAAGGGTACCCTATCCATTGCATCCCCTGTCTGTCTCCTGAGGAGGTCATTATGGTTTCTTGCTGTGGCACAATGTAACTGGTGATCGATGAGTTGAGCATCGTACCCTGTTCTTATGAGAATATCCTTCAGCATCTTCAGATGTCCGTACGGGATGGCTGCTTTAATATATTTAGGGTGGAACCTCAAGAAGTGCAGCATCATGAGGTTATCTGTGGGTTTGCCGTAAAGTGAGGTATAGAGGTGCCTGTCCTTGATGGAGATGCATGTGTCCGAGAATGAGAGAGATATTAAAGAGTCTGGTGAGATGAAACTTGTTGATATTACTGTACAGTTGTTTCAGTGACTCCTCACCATGGGTCCAGAGGAAGAAAATGTCCTCAATATACCTGGTGTATAGCATTGGTTGGAGGTCCTGTGTAGAAAATAAGTCTTGTTTGAACCTGTACATGAAAATATTGGCATATTGGGGTGCAAATTTGGTCCACATGGTTGTTCCGTGTGTCTGGATGAAGAACTGGTTACCAAGGTGAAATGTTCTAGTTGAGGATGAAGTGGATGAGTTGTAGGACGGTGTTCGGAGATTGGCAGTTGTCGGTGTTGAGTACTGAGGCTGTTGTCGCGATGCCGCCATTATGTGGGATGCTGGTGTAGAGTGCGGAAATGTCCATTGTGATGAGAAATGTTCCCGGTTTGATGGGTCCATGGGTGCTAAGTTTCTGTAAGAAATACATAGTGTCACAACAGAAGCTGGGGGTCCCCTGAACAATGGGTTTCAAGATGCCTTCAACATAGCCAGAGAGGCCCCAATGCCTGACACGATGGGATGACCTGATGACTTGTCTTTGTGTATCTTCGGAAGGCAGTAGAAGGCACCTACGCGAGCAGTACGTGGGATGAAGATGCGGAGGGTACTCTGAAGTTCTGGGATTTACATATTAATGAATCAAACCTGCAACCCATTCTAAAAGATGAAAGACTTAATAGTAATCTAGGTTAGTTCAAGTTACATGACAGAGATCTTTTGCTATAAATTGTGTCTTATGATCCTGCTCCACAGCTACCTGATGAAGGAGCAGCGCTCCGAAAGCTAGTGCTTCCAAATAAACCTGTTGGACTATAATATGCTGTTCTGAGAGGCAACATGGCTTTGTGCAGGGAAGGTCATGTCTTAACAACTTAACAGAATCCTTTGAAAAATTGACAAAGTTGATTGATGAGGTAAGGGTTGTAGATGTCATATACATGTCTTTAGCAAGGCATTTGATAAGATTCCCCATGGTAGGCTGATGAAGAAGGTGAAGTCGCATGGGGTCCAGGGTGTACTAGCGAGATGGACAGAGAACTGGCTGGGCAACAGGAGACAGAGAGTAATAATGGAAGAGTGTTTCTCAAAATGGAGACCTGTGACCAGTGGTGTCCCACAGGGATCCGTGCTGGGACCACTGTTGTTTGTGACATACATAACTAATTTGGAGGGAAGTTTAGACAGTCTGATTAACAAGTTTGCAGATGACACTAAGATTGGTGGATAGCAGATAGTGAAGAGGACTGTCAGAGAATACAGCATAATATAGACAGATTGGAGAGTTGGGCAGAGAAATGGCAGATGCAGTTCAATGCGGTTAAATACGAGGTGATACATTTTGGATGATCCAATTCAAGAGCGATGGAAAAGTCCTGGGGTAAATTGATGTGCAGAGATCTGGGCGTTCAGGTCCATTGTTCCCTGAAGGTGGCAATGCAGGTCAGTAGAGCAGTCAAGAAGGCATACAGCATACTTTCCTTCATCAGACAGGGTACTGAGTACAAGAGTTGACAGATCATGTTACAATTGTATAAGACTTTGGTTCGGCTGCGTTTGGAATACTGCACACAGTTCTGGTCGCCACATTACCAAAAGGATGTGGATGTTTTGGAGAGGGTGCAGAGGAGGTTGACCAGGATGTTGCCTTGTATGGAGGGTGCTAGCTACGAAGAGAGATTGAGTAGATTAGGATTATTTTCATTAGAAAGACAGGTTGAGGGGAGACCTGATTGAGGTCTACAAAATCATGAGAGGTATAGGCAGGGTGGATAGCAGGGTGCTTCTTCCCCAAAGTGGGGGACTCAATTACTAGAGGTCACAAATTCAAGGTGAGAGGGGAAAGGTGTAAGGGAGTTATACATGGAAAGTTCTTTACATAGAGGGTGGTGGTGCCTGGAATGTGTTGCGAGTGGAGGTGGCAGAGGTGGGAACGATAGCTTCAGTTAATGGGCAGGACGCAGAGGGATTCAGATCCTTTGAAAATAGGCCACAGGTTTAGATAGAGGATCTGGATCAGCACAGGCTTGCAGGGCTGAAGGGCCTGTTCCTGTGCTGTAATGTTCTTTGTTCTAGCTGTGTCGGTGCTATGACAGTCTGTATGATGATAACCTGTCAGGTATGCACACACTGGAGCACAGGGCTGTGTAAGAATGAAGTGCAAGCTGTCTCGATGTGAGTTACTAATCAAACTGCCAGGTTAACAGGTGTACCAGCAAACATCATCATGTGCTGCAGATTGGACCCAATCTTGTTCCTTCGGCCAAGATTCAGGAGAAAGGAGAGTGGATAAATGTTAGCAGCTCTGCCGAGGAATACAGCGAGCTAAAGACTGTAATTAAGGAAATTACAGCTGGAATTCCCATGCAGTAACAAATAGGTTTTCATCTCAAACAATCAACTCACATTTAGTTTCAATATCTCAAAAGCTGCACTGACAGGTGCAGCACTGTTTCTCACTGTTCTCTATGCTGTGGAAATTACCCCAATTAAAATTCAACCCGAACAATAGGAAACAGCTATTACATTTTCTTTAAAATTTAATTCATCATATACTTCAGAGAAGCAAAACTACATATCAAACAATTTACATCAAACGGTTCTTCCTGTGTATTTTCAGAGATGAGCTAAGATCAGATTATCACAGTTCAGCATCATCTTACCTCACATCACACTGCTTGGGCGCTTCACTGTTTTATGAACTCATTCTAGGGACATGGGCATTGCTGGCTGGGCCAGTATTTATTGCCCATCCCTAGTTGCCCCTTGAGAAGGTGGTGATGAACTGCCTTCGTGAATCAGTGTGCTACAGACAGACTCACAATGCACTGAGGGAGGGTATTTCAAGAAGGAGTTAATTATACTTAGGGCTAGAGGGATCAAAGGGTGTGGGGAGGGAGAGTGGCGAAGTGGGAACAGGGGACTGAGCTGAATGATCAGTCATAATCAGATTGAATGGTGGAGCAGGCTTGAAGGGTTGAGTGATCAATTCATGCTCCTAATTTCTACTTTTCTATTTTCCAGGTTGTGACCCAGTGATACTGAAGCAACAGATACATCTCCAAGTCGGGATGGCAAATAGCTTAGAGGGAAGTTGGCAGGGGGTGGTGTTCCCATGTATCTGCTGCCCTTGTCCTTCTAGATGGAAGTGATTGTGGGTTTGGAAGATGCTGTCTGAGGATCTTCAGTTATTTTCTGCAGAGCATCGGGTTCACACTGCTGCTACTGAACTCTGGTGGTGGAGGGAGTGGATGTGCCAAGCAAGTGGGCTGCTTTCTCCTGGATGGTGTCAAGCTTCTCTGTTCATTGTTGGAGCTGCCCCTATCCAGGCAAGTGGAGAGTATTCCATCACACTCCTGACTTGTGTCTTGTAGATGGTGGACAGGCTTTGGGGAGTCAGGAGGTGAGTTACTTGCTGCAGTTGGAAGATGTCATCCACACTGCTACCAAGCAGCACCTGCTCAGCAATAATCTGCTCAGTCATGCCCAATTTGGGTTCTGCCAGGGTCAGTCAGCTCCCGACCTCATTCCAGGCTTGGTTCAAACATGGACAAGAGAGCTGAATTCCAGAGGGAAGGGGAGAGGGACAGCCCTTGACATGAAGGCTGCGTTTCACCGAGGAGCCCTAGCAAAATCGGAATCAATGGGTATTGGAATCTTATGGTCTTCTGATAGAGGACAATCTCTCCAGTGGTTAGAGTCATACTTGACACATGGGAAGATGTTGGAGGTCAGTCATCTCAACTGCAGGACATCTCTTCAGGAGTTGCTCAGGGTAGTACCCTAGGCCCAAACAACATCCAGCTGCTTTATCAATAACCCTACATCATAAGGTCAGAAGTTGGGATGTTCGCTGATGATTGCTCAATGTTCAGCACCATTCGCGATTCCTCAGATACTGAAGCAGTCCATGTTCAAATGGAACAAGATCTGGACAATATCCAGGCTTGGACTGACAAGCAGCAAGTAACACTCACTCCATACAAATGCCACGCCATGACTATCACCAATAAAAGACGATCTAACCACCACTCCCTGGCATTCAATGGTGTTACCATCACTGAATCCCCCACTGCAACATCCTGGGGGTTACCATTGACCAGATACTCAACTGGACTTTCCATATAAATGTAGTGGCTACATGAGCGGGTCAGAGGCTAGGAAACCTGCAGTGAGTAACTCACCTCCTGACTCCCCAAAGCCTGTCCACCATCTACAAGGCACATGTCAGGAGTGTGATGGAATACTCCCCACATGGCTGGATGGGTACAGCTCTAACAACTCTCAAGAAGCCTGACACCATCCAGGATAAAGCAGCCACTCAATTGCAACCACATCAACAAGCATCCACTCCCTCCATCATTGACGCTCAGTAGCAGCAGTGTGTATCATCTACAAGATACACTGCAGAGATTCACCAAAGATGTCAGCCAGCAACTTCCAAACTCAAAGCCACTTCCATTCTGAAGGACAAGGACAGTGGATACATTGGAACACTATTGTCCACAGGTTCCCTTCCAAGCCCCTCACCATCCTGATTTGGAAATATATTGCTGTTCCTAAATCCTAGAATTCCCTCCCTTAGGGCATTATGGGTTTACTTAGAGCATATGGACTGCAGCAGGTCAAGAAGGAAGCTCACCATGCCCTTCTCAAGGGGTAACTAGAAATGGGGAATAAATGCTGGCCCAGCCAATGACACCCACATCCCACAAAATGAGTAAATCTTAAAAAAGTATTCCTAGCCTCTGACCTGCTCTTGTAGCTCTATGTTTATGTGGTGAGTCCAGTGGAGTTTCCTGTCAATGGTAATCCCAAAGATGTTGATAATTGGGGATTCAACGATGGTAAAACCATTGGATGTTGAGGATGAGGGGAATGGTTAGATTCTCTTTGTTGGAGATGGTCATTGCCTGGCATTTATAAGCATAAGACCATAAGAAACGGGAATGGGAATACGCCATTCAGCTCCTCAAGCCTGCTCCATCATTCAATAGGATCACGGCTGATCTGATATTCTTCATGCCCACTTTCCTGCTCTTTCCCTGTAACCCTTGATTTCCTGACTGATGAAGAATCTCTCTCTCACAACCTTAAATGTCCACAAGGACTTTGTCCCCCACAGCTCTCTGGGGCAAATAATTCCAAAGGCTCACAACTCTCTGAGAGAATAAATTCCTCCTCATCTCAATCCCACACTGACATCCCTTCATTCTGAGACTGTGTCTTCTGGTCCTAGAATCTCGCCTGAGGGGAAACATTCTCTTAGTAATTACCCTTGCAAGCCCCTTAAGAATCCGATATGTTTCAATGAGATCACCACTCATTCATCTAAAGTCCAGTGAGTAAAGTCCCAACTGTTCAGCCTTTGCTGGTGAGACAATCCCTCCACACCAGGCATTATCCTAGTGAACCTTCTCTGAACTCCCTCCAATAAAATAGCATCTTTCAAACAATGTGACCAAACCTGCTCACAGTGATGTCATTTCCTGTGGTGATGTCATTTCCTGTTGTTTTTCTCAGGGGGTGGTAGATGGGGTCTAACTCGATGTGTTTGTTGATAGAGTTCTAGCTGGAATGCCATGCTTCTAAGAATTCTTGTGTGTCTCTATATTTGGCTTGTCCTAGGATGTGAAAAGTGACGTCTGCAGATGCTGGAAATCAGAGCTGAAAATGTGTTGCTGGTTAAAGCGCAGCAGGTCAGGCAGCATCCAAGGAACAGGAAATTCGACGTTTCGGGCAAAAGCCCTTCATCAGGAATGAGGAAAGTGTGTTCAGCAGGCTAAGATAAAAGGTAGGGAGGAGGGACTTGGGGGAGGGGCGATGGAGATGTGATAGGTGGAAGGAGGTCAAGGTGAGGGTGATAGGCCGGAGTGGGGTGGGGGTGGAGAGGTCAGGAAGAAAATTGCAGGTTAGGAGGGCGGTGCTGAGTTCCTCCCAGTCGAAGTGGTGTCCTTCCTCATTCGTATGTAAGGATACTAGTGAGAGAGGGTCATGTCATTTTGTGGCTAGTTGATGATCATGTATCCTGGTGGCTAGTTTTCTGCCTGTTTGTCCAATGTAGTGTTTGTTATAGTCCTTGCATGGTATTTTGTAAATTACGTTAGTTTTGCTTGTTGCTTGTAAAGAGTCTTTCAAGTTCATTAGCTGCTGCTTTAGTGTGTTGGTGGGTCTGTGGGCTACCGTGATGCCAAGGAAAACACCACATTCTGACCAAATATTGAACTCCAGAAACAATCATCCCAACATCCATAAACGAAGTTGCATCAAAACATTATTTCAACGAGCCACCACACACTGCAGCACAGAGGGACTACACAGAGCAAAGGAACATCACCTATACCGTGTAATCAAAAAGAATGGGTACCCCAATGAACATAGTCCGGTGATTTCTCAGCAACAAACCCAAACAAGCAGACAAAACACATCTCGAAACCCAAGACACTCTCCTCTACATCAAAGACATCTCAGAAATGCCTACTACACTACTCAGACCCCTTGGCATCATGATAACCCACAACCCACCAACACACTAAAACAACAGCTGATGAACTTGAAAGACCCGATACACACAATGAATAAACCTAATGTCATTTACAAAATACCGTGCAAGGACTGTAACAAACACTACATTGGACAAACAGGCAGAAACCTAGCCACTAGGATACATGAACACCAACTAGCCACCAGGATACATGAACACCAACTAGCCACCAGGATACATGAACACCAACTAGCCACCAGGATACGTGATCATCAACTAGCCACAAAACGACATGACCCTCTCTCACTAGTATCCTTACATGCGGAAGAGGAAGGACGCCACTTCGACTGGGACAACACATCCATCCTAGGACAAGCCAAACTGAGACACACACGAGAATTCCTAGAAGCATGGCATTCCAACCGGAACTCTATCAACAATCATATCGAGTAAGACCCCATCTACAACCCCATGAGAAGAAGAACAGGAAATGACATCGCCAACCCAAAGAAACCCAAATATATAAATAGAAAGCAGGAATCATCAGCAGTGCTTCGCCCGGAGGCTCACTGAAGATGTTACCTAGTATGGTGACGAAACGTCTGGAAATGAACCTTCCAGCTGAGGGCTGAAAATGTGTTGCTGGAAAAGTGCTGCAGGTCAGGCAGCATCCAAGGAACAGGAAATTCGACGTTTCGGGCCTGATGAAGGGCTTATGCCCGAAACGTCAAATTTCCTGTTCCTTGGATGCTGCCTGACCTGCTGCGCTTTTCCAGCAACACATTTTCAGCTCTGATCTCCAGCATCTGCAGACCTCACTTTCTCCTCCTTCCAGCTGAGGGAGCAAACCTACATCTACTTAGCAACTTTTTGCCATTTAGGCAACCTATCAATTTTTCTCTCTAAAACATTTGTCACATGCATCTTATTTGTTACTTATCAACTCAACATTGCAACCAGGATCCATGTTGAGCTATAAGATACTGAAAATCAGGAAAGGATACAAAAGCTGTAATGATGAAGATGGGATTGAAGACATGGCTCTCGAAGGTAAACAATGCCAACCCCATGTAGGAAAAGATGAAATTCTCTGCTAAGAAATTGAGGAGCTCAAACAACTGAAAAACATAAAAAGGCATTATTTTTGAAATGTCATTTGTAAGAAATTAATGTACTCAATGATCAAACACAGGGTTTCTGTGAAAGAATCACCTCAAGCACAGAGCTGAGCATCACATCCAGTTCCTGTCACCATGTTCCCAGCAGCTACAGAGAAAGGCAGGAATACCAAAATATGGGAAATTTGTCTAAAATGTTCAATCTATAACTTCACCTCCAGTCCGACCTGGGGTCCATCATGGATAACAAACAGGGAGTTAGGTGAGTGCAGGACTGAGTGGGATGAAACTTTCTGGAAGGCAGCAGGAAGACACTGAGGAGAACCTACACAGATATTTGAGGGACTGGGTGGCTGACAAGGATTTCTTTTAGAATTTGGACAGGTGGTTCAAAAAAAAGTAGTCATGACATTCCCAGAGAACAACAAGGTTACTCACTCAGAGAGAGACAACTGGTTGTAGCTTGAGGGTCACTGTGCCTCAGGTGAAGGGACAGGCTGAGGAGAAGGGACCTTCCTGGTATGAAGGGCAGGTAAAGTAATAGAGTCATTCAGTGCAAAAAAAGGCCCTTTGGCCCATTGAGTCTGCACTGACATAATTACCATTGAAGGCGCGCAAATCCCAATTTCCTGCACTTGTCCCATATCCTTGAATGTTATGATATTCGAAGAGCTCATTCAAATATGTTTTAAAGGTTGTAAGGTTTCCGGCCTCCACTACCTTCCCAGGCAGTGTATTTCAGATTTCCACCACCCACTGAGTGAAAAAAGATTTTTCCCAAATCCCCTGCCCCCTTACGCTAAAACTATGGCCGCTTATGACTGAACCCTCAACCAAGGGGAACAGCTGCTCTCTACTCACCCTGTCCATATCCCTCAATCTTTTATACCTCAATCATATTCCCCCACTCAGCCTTCTCTGCTCTAAAGATGGAGCACAAATGCCCTCCCCACCCTTTCAGATTCCCCCTCCCTGCCTTCTCCAACTCCACATCCTGTGTGATACTCTTTGGAGGGTTGGTGCAGATTATACGGGCCAAATGGCCTCTTTCTATACTGTAGGAATTCTATGATCCCTCAAGGGGAAGTGATGGATCCTCAGATAATACAATTTGCTGAGTGAGTTCAGCTCTCAGTCTCCAACAAAGACTCTGCTGTACCTGTTTGGTGCGCAGCTTCGATTCTGGTGAGAGATTATTGTAAGTATAGTGAGCTTGAGTGATCCCACAGAACAGGACAGCCACCACACCTACAGACAACAAAACAATCTGCTCAGGAAAGAACCTTTCATTTTTCCTTGTCAAATTAAACATTTAGAATCTATTAACAAACACTAAAGCACAAATATTTTAATAAAAACAACACGACTAAATTCACCACTAACTCCACACAAGACAGAAACACAAATTTATTTCCCACGCTCCTGGGTGGAGAAGAATATAAGTATTACCAAAGCCAAAGGCCAATTAATCAAATAATTTAAAAACCTTACAAGTTTCCAATGAAACAATGGGAGGTGAAAGAGTCATGGTAATGTCTATGGAAAGGCGGCCCAGGTTGGTGCTCTGGGGTGACAGTGCCAAATCCCATCACTACAGCTGTCACATTTATACTGACTGAGAAAAACACTCTGCTATTGCAGCTCATCTCAATGGTGAATTCACAATCCTCAGCTGCTCTGGCCTCAACTAACCCCAGACTCTGAGCAATGCAGTTAACTCGTAACTGAACGGCAATTAAGGATGGGTCTCAATTAACGGTTCCAGTCGGTGATGACCGCCTCCAAAGAATTTATAAAACAGCAGATAATTCTTCATTTACAGCAACGAGAGATTATTTACATTATTGTATTGGAAAATCCAAAACTAGGCCCACTGTCCCCGCTCTCTCCCCATAGCCCTGTATCAATCCCCAAACTAATTCCACTGCCCTGCTCTCTCCCCAATGTCCTGTATCAATCCCCAAACGAATTCCTGTGAGACAGACAGGCAGTTTGTATGGATCCCTGTTGAAAAGCTGTTGGACAGATAAAGGATTTTGTGGGGTATGTGGAACACGCCGATTCTGGTCCCCACCCAGAACTCTTTCCTCGATATATCAATGTCATCATCAGTGCTGCTTACCTCTTGAAGAACAATACAGCACAGGAACTGATTCTTCGGCCCTCCAAGTCTGCGCTGACACATTTTGCCCTTCCATACTAAAATTCTCATCCTAATTGGAAAGGATTTTCTACTTTGCTTCCAATTTCCACCCTGTTCTCACCTTCACCTGGCCCATTTCTGACTCCTCTCTTCCCTTCCTCAACATCTTTGTTTCCATTTCTGGGGACAGGTATGCCACCAATATCCACTACAAACTGCCACCGTTACCTGGACTCGACCTGCTCACACCCGCTTTCCTGTAAAGACTCTTTTCCGTTCTCCCAGTTGCTCTGATTGTCACATCTGTTTCAATGATGCCAGCTTTGACAAGGGGGCCTCCAAAAGGTCCACCTTCTTCCTCAACTGAGAATTCCCCAGCACTGTGTAGTTGGAAGGGCCCTCCCACACTTCAGCTCTGATGCCCTCTCTTCCCTCCCACAACAACGACAGGGTCCCTCTTGTCCTTACCTACCATCCCACCAGCACCTACATCCAGAGGATCATAAGCTGCTACTTCCACCACCTCCAGACAGACAGACACACACACACCCCCATCCCATCCTCACCAGCTTTCCACAGGGACCACCCCATGGGACACCCTGGTTCACTCCTCCTTCACAATCAAACCATCCCCCACCACAACACACACAACCTCATGGCACCTTCCCCTGCAGAAGGTGTAACACTTCCTCGTTTAATTCCTCCTTCCTCAGTATCCAGGGGCCCAAACACACACCTTCCAGGTGAAGCAGCACTTCACTTGCACTTCACACAATCTCGTCTACTGCATTCACTACTCACAATGTGGTCTCCTCTATGTTGGAAAAATAAAGTGTAGACCGGGTGACTACTTTGCAGAACATCTACGTTCTGCCCTCAAAAAAGAGTGAGGTGCTGAAATAGCACAGCAGCTCAGGCAGCATCTGAGGAACAGGAGAATTGACATTTTGGGCATAAACCCTTCATCAGGAATGAGGCTTGTGGGTCAAGGAGGTTGAGAGATAAATGGGAGGAGGTGTGGCTGGTGGGGAAGGCAGCTGTGAGTGCACTAACGAGATGAAGGTAGGGGTGAAGGTGATTTGTCGGAGGGGAGGGTGGAGCAGATAGATGGGAAGGAAGATGGACAGGTAGGACAGTTCAAGTGGGTGGTGCCAAGTTGGAAGGTTGGGACTGGGATAAGATGGGGGTAGGGGAAACAGGGAAACTGGCGAAACCCACATTGATCTTATGTGGTTGGAAGGTCCCAAGGTGGAAGATGAGGCGTTCTTCCTTCAGGCGTTGGGTGCTTAGGGAGCAGGCCCAGGACCTACATGTACTTGGTGAAGTGGGAGGGAGAGTTGAAGTGTTCAGCCACAAGGCAGTGGAGTTGGTTGGTGCATGTGTCCCAGAGGTGTTCTCTGAAACGATCTGCAAGTAGGCATTCTTTTTCCCCAATGCAGAGGAGACCACATCAGGAGCAACAGCTGCAGCAGATGACCTGTGTGGAGGTGTAGGTAAATTTCTGTTGGATGTGGAAGGATCCTTTGGGGTCTTGGACAGAGGTGAAGGGGAGGTGTGGGCACAGGTTTTACACTTCTTACAATGGCAGGGGAAGGTACCAGGAGGGGAGGGTGGATTGGTGGGGGCGTGGACCTGACAAGGAAGTCACGGATGGAATAGTCTCTCTGAAATGCAGATCGGGGTCGGGAGGAAAATATATCTCTGGTGGTAGGGTCTGTTTGTAGGTGGTGGAAATAACGGAGGATGATGCAATGTATCTGGAGGTTGGTGGGGTGGAAGGTGAGGAACAGGAGTGTTCTAACCTTGTTGTGGTTGGAGGGGTGAAGCTCAAGGACAGAAGTGCGGGAAGTGGAGGAGATACGCTGGAGGGCATCATCAATCATGGGGGATGAGAAATTGCAGTCTTTAAAGGAGGCCATCTGGAATGTTCTATGGTGGAACTGGTCCTCCTGGGAGCAGATGCGGCAGAGGCAGAGGATTTGAGAACAAGGGATAGCATTTTTACAGGAGGCAGGGTGGGAGGTGTAGTCCAGGTAGCTATGGGAGCTGGTGGGTTTGTAGTAAATGTCCGTGTTGAGTTGGTTGCCAGAGATGGAGATGAAGAGGTCCAGGAAGGGGAGGGAGGTGTCAGAGATGGTCCAGGTGAACTTGAGTCGGAGTGGAATGTGTTGGTGAAGTTGACAAACTGTTCAACCTCCTCGTGGAAGCACAAGGTGGTGCCAATACAGTCACTGATGCAACGGAGGAAAAGGTTGAGAATGGTTCTGACGTAACTGCTGAAGATAGACTGTTTCACATAGCCGACAAAGTGACAGGCATAGCCTGGGGCCCTTGCGGGTGCTCAAAGTTACCCCTTTAGTCTGGAGGAAGTGGGAGGATTGGAAGGAGAAATTATTGGAAGAAGGGACAAAGCAAGAGAGGTTATCACATGGTCTACTATTATACACTACCCACTGTCAGCTAATGGTGTCTGTCGTCCTCATTAGCATCTATTCATTTCCCCAGGCTGACCTAAACCACTCCTTTATCTGTCCAATTTCTTTTTCTCTCTCTCTTTGGGCTCTGTTTACATCCAACTAGTTTGCTTTGCCCCCCTCCCCCGTCCCACTTTCTGTATTAAAACCATCTTTTCCCTAGCTACCACCAGTTCTGAAGAAGGGTCACTGGACCTGAAACGTTATCTCAGATTTTTCTTCAGATTCTCCCAGACCTGCTGAGTTCTTCCAGTAATTTCTGATTCGGTCCCATCCTAAGCAACTGTTTTGCTTTCTTCCCATAGATCCATCAATCCCCAAACTCCCACACATGCACATACACCAAGCCCCACTGCCCCCCAAAGGTAAGTAACACAGGAGATCTGTGTGAGACCATACACACACACAGTAGCTACATTACAATACTGTTATGATGCCTTTATGAAGGTGAATGTTTATGTTACAGTGTTATGGTTTTGTCCAATGCACTCACCTGTGAAACCACACGCTTCAGCCAATAGGAATGTACTCCATGACATCAGGAAGAAAAGGGCAGTCTCCAGCAACGGAAAATCTCGGAGTCTGGTGAATTTTGTAACGTGTACAGGTTAAGGAAAATATTCAGGAGTCATCCAGCAAAGAGAGGCCTTTCAGCTTATTGGGCCTGCACCATGTATCCACAACAATCCCACTTTCCAGCACTTTGTTCATATGACATTGTTATGACATTTCAGGTGCTCATTGAAGTACATTTGAAACGTTTCCCAATCCAACTACGCTCACTTCACCTGACTCAGGGGCAATATCCTGAAAGCGTGCGATTCCAAATAAACCTGTTGGACTATAACCTGGTGTCATGCAGCTTCTGACCTTGTCCACCCGTCCAACACCAGCACATCCACATCACAACTCCCCTTGCTGGCCCCCAGGGTATTCCAGACTCCCACCACCCTCTGGGTGAAACCTTTGCCCTATATCCTCTCTAAATCTCCTGCCTTTCGCCTTAAAATGATTCCCCTTTGTTAGTGACCCTTCAACTAAAGGGATCAGCTGCTTCCTA